>NW_010966389.1:0-856 GCF_000463585.1 Tarenaya hassleriana
ATGCATGATCTTGTAGAAACGTTAGAACGCTTACCTCAATCGATTCGGGGCCTATATCAATCGAAGAGTTCGTCCGATCACTAAAGGCAGGAAGAATACCTTGCCCTTTACACGTGTCCACACGGCGGAAAAGATTCCAACGGTTGGAACTCGTCTGCTAGGACTGAAGAACATGTTCTTCTTTGCGTAGGGTTTCAGGGATCTTTCTTTTGGGTTTTTCAATCTCCAAAACCTCTCAAAAGGTCTGTGAAATCGTGTCCAAGAGCTTAGGGGGCGTTCCCCAAAGTGCTCTTTTCTTAAAACTCTAATTTGAGTGAGTTAAGGAAATCCCGACGTTTGGACCGATCGGTCCAGGCCTCTGGACCGATCGGTCTGGAATATTTTCCGGACCGAGCAACATTTGCACGTTACCTGTGGACTGATCGATCTATGTCCGGACCGAGCAACATTCCCACAATGACATATGACTAGGGAGCTCAGTATTGTTCATAACAATACATGGATTTCATAACATATTAAGTATGCAAAACATGTAGTGAATCAAACACTCATCCATAAAACCATAGAAAGTGTCAATATATCAAATGTATCAAAAGAAAGCTCATACAATAGTACATCATAGAGCACTAAACCAACAAAATCCCAATCCGGAGGTTGAATGATGGGCAGGGAAATCAACGCATTTTTTAGCGTTTCAAAAGTTGCAAGGCAATCATTAGTAAAAACGAAGGGCACATCCTTACAGAGGAGATATGTGAGAGGTTTTGTGATCTTGGAGAAATCCTTGATAAAGCGACTGTTGGGTTTTAGCTACGGATTCCTAGCATGCGATCATATCGATCTAGGGTTTGGTTTA
>NW_010966390.1:0-211 GCF_000463585.1 Tarenaya hassleriana
TGGTCGATTCGTTCAATGGTATTAAGACCATTGGATGCAAGTGGGTTTTTAAGAAGAAAACTGACATGGATGGCATCGTGCATACCTATAAGGCACGACTCGTCGCGAAAGGTTTTCGTGAGATTTATGGTATAGACTATGATGAAACCTTTTCACTAGTCGTGATGCTTAAATCCATACGGATTCTGCTAGCCATAGCTGCGTATTATGA
>NW_010966391.1:0-855 GCF_000463585.1 Tarenaya hassleriana
GACGTAAGAAACCAATTGTATGTTCATCTAAGATTCTTGTCGACAATATTACAGATCAAGGAGCTGAGAGCACAACTCAACATAGAAGAGAAAGAGAGGAGCCATAATGATGGTATCGCCGTCAAGGAAGAGGAAGCAGCACCACCGGCGCCGGTGACGGCCGATGATATGCCGGATATGGGTCACCGTACGCCGCCGCTACTACCGGCGGAGATCGAGTACGAGATGTTCAACATATTCCCACGCGCCGACAGCTTCAAGGAAGGGCCAGCCGACAGCAGCGACTCGAGCGCCGTCCTGAACGAGGAGGGACACTGCCACGTGGCGGCGGTCGAGATGACGTTGGGGTGTTTTGGTAATTTCGTGAAGATGGAAGAGCATGGAGATCTCTTCACCGGAGAGGAGGCTTGCAAGCTGTTCGCCGACGACGAACAGTGGTACTGCTCCGATCAGTGGGAGTCTTGAGAAACTGGGTAAAATTGATGGGTATTTCTGATAATTTCTGAAATGTTTGTGGTCGAACCGGAATATCTAAATGTAGGGGGGTCTGAAGAAGAAACCAGACGAGGGAGAGAACACGGAGGGTAAAACCGGAATGGAGAAAAATCGACCCACGTGCGGTTTTGGTGAGAATTTGAAGCACGTGCAGCCGTAACCCTAATGGTTTTCGCCATGACTTTATAAAGGATTGGTGGAAAAAAGATTGAAATAATTAAGCTGGCAACAAAATTTTAATGTGACGGAAGAAAATTTTAATGTTACCCTGGATTAAGTTTAAGTAGTAATTAGTTCGTATACTATCATTCGATTAGCTACAGTGCTAAATATATATATATATATATATATATATTTCTT
>NW_010966392.1:0-212 GCF_000463585.1 Tarenaya hassleriana
CTATTCAGGGGTATGATTTGATATTGGGAATGGATTGGCTGACCGTGCATCAGGCACATATCGACTGCCGCAGGCGGGTGATTCAGTTTGCAGACGCGGCAGGGAAGTTTGAGTTTATGGGAGACAGAGCACGAAATCCTTTCCCGATCATATCAGCATTTCGAGCCAGCCGAATGATTCGGAAGGGAGATGAGGCATTCCTCGTGGTAGTG
>NW_010966392.1:4521-5755 GCF_000463585.1 Tarenaya hassleriana
ATACACACACTAGATATAAGTGTATACATATATACACACTTCATGCCAGGAAACACAGTTCACTCAATCGCACAAGTAATTCACTTATCACACACACTCAGTCCGCATGATGTATCATCGGACATAACCGTCAAATCATCTCTATATGCATCGCACACATAGGACATCACAACGGATCTGGTCTCACCAGTCCAGGACATATGTATACAAGTCATAGCTCGACCCATCGGGTCTCTCAGTAATAACCGTACCATCAAATGTGCGGACTTCCCAGTCTATATGCATCACACACGTGGGTAAGGACGCTCCATGTGCAACGCACATCCCCTGCTCTCCTCGGCAATAGCCGGAACAATAAAACACGTCATCCAAATCCCTACTCCATAAAACATAATACATCAACCATCCCCTCTGATATCGATGTCACCTCTCGATACCAGAGCGCCAGGTGCCTCCTCCAGGCCACCACCGACTATGTCGAGCGAAGTCAGTACACAACTGACAACCTCTCGCCGGCCGTCCGCCACGGAGAAACTCATTGGACCCGAGCTCAGGTCTTTCTGAGTTCCTTCGCATAACCTCGTCGGGAGAATCGCTCAATCCTGAGTCATGGGTAAATGTGTTGCCAGTCTCTGCCGGGAGAATCACTCAATCCCGATCTCGTTCCATAGCTAGTGGAACGTTGGCGCGGTTACAGTGTAACCGTAGGATTTCCTCAACCCCGTGGTAGCCGAATCACTCAAGACTATCACGTGTATCATCGGCTCCAAGCTCTGCTCGTGGGCTATCAATCACAATCATGCCTCCTCAACATGAAACCCGACCCAGGTCCGAGATCATAAAGAGGAGATCCCAACAATGCAACCATCGGGATATCACCTCAAACCCGCTACAATCACACGCTCAACCATATCCCGGCCCTCCGGAATAAGGTCTCACGCCATGCCAACGACCCGATTCCCCAATCACATGCATTCATATATTATTATACCTATTCGGGTATACACACGTTCTTACTTGTCATTTTGGTTGTCTCGTTTCCTTTACATTCATTTGATTCCTTTTATCCTCCGATTCGATCAAATTGGGTCCGACCATTCCGGATTACCAATTCAGCTCGTTCCGAAGGTTTTACTTACCGCGGGTTGGTTTCATTCGAGTTTCGTGAGATTCGGGTAAGGAATGGGTCAAGGCAGGTCAGGTATAGAGGTCGGTTGCATCGGATCTCGCTCGG
>NW_010966392.1:6499-7497 GCF_000463585.1 Tarenaya hassleriana
GAGAGAGTTTTTGGAGATCCAAAAACGTGTTCTAAGTCTCGAGTTTTTCTCGGTGCACAAATCGAATAGAGATTCGAGTCCTAGCAGACAAGTTCCAATCGTTGGAATCCATCCCGAGGTGTGGATACGTGTAGAGGGCGAGGTAATCTTCCTGCCTTTCGTGATCGAACGAATTCTTCAGTTGATACAGGCCCCGGATCGATTGAGGTAAGCGTTCTAACGAGTTTCTACGATTTCAATAGCAGCATGGTTCTAGGGTTTATCAATTTTTGTTTTATATCCGCTGCGCAAACCCTAGAATTGATCTCTTAGGAATAGGATTCGCTCTAGAGATCCCAGGAATCCCAACAACAATCACACGTTCAACCTTATCTCGGCCCTCCGGAATAGAGTCTCATGCCATGCCAACTACCCGGTTCCCCAATCACACGCATTCATATATTATTATACCTAATCGGGTATACACACGTCCTTACTTGTTATTTTGGTTATCTCGTTTCCTTTACATTCATTTTATTCTTTTATCCTCCGATCCGATCAAATTTGGTCCGACCATTCCGGATTATCAATTCAGCTCGTTCCGAAGGTTTTACTTACCGTAAGTTGGTTTTATTCAAGTTTCATGAGGTTCGGGTAGGAAACGGGTCTAGGTAGGTCACGTATAGGGGTCGGTTGCATCGGATTCCATTCGGTCCGAAAGAACGAACCAAAACGGGGAGACAAGGGTCCAGAACGGACGGTCTGGTGACTTGGTCCCTTCGGTCTGGCCGAAGATGGAACGGACGTTCCGCAAGAAGTGGAACGGACGTTCTGGGTCAGAACGGATGGTCCTGGTTCAGAACGGACGGTCTGGACTCATCTTCTTCCTCCGAAACCCTGCGAACCCTAGAACGAACGGTCCATGCTTGGAACGTTCGGTCTAGGCGCACCAGGAACTTCGGGTTTCCAATTTTTGCACCAAACTCAACAAGTTATACATAAAAATTATCCCTAGAACA
>NW_010966392.1:7581-12747 GCF_000463585.1 Tarenaya hassleriana
ATTTTCACTCAAAGCAATCAAATCTCCATTTTCAATTTGATTATCATTTTCGGGCATAATCCGAAACACTCACCTAATTCAAATTTGAGTTTTGGGCTTTGTTGGGGAGGTTCTCTAGTGTTGATTTCTGTGTTTATTTGTTGATTTCGACCGGAATCGAAGCCCCAATCGAAGATCAAAGTTTCGGACTTTTGAGAGAATTTTGGGAGAGTGAGAGAACGAAGTGAGAGGTCGACTACAAGGGAAAATGGTGGACTTAGGCCGCAATCCTCGCGTCCCAAAGAAGCAGGAGGTGTCTTGCGCCGGAGGGAGGCTGACTTTGCGGCCGTGACTCAGCAGGAGAAGAGGCGGCGCGCGATGTCCAACTCAGCCCCGTCGGAACGGACGGTCTGAGCAGCGGAACGGACGTTCCGTTTGGGCTGGAACGGACGGTCTGCTTGTTCAGACTGGACGCTCTGGCCCGTTTTCGCCCGTTTTTCTCGCTCGTTTCAGTCCAATCCTTCGGGTCAATTTGGTTAGGGTCTAATTTAATATTTTAGGGACATTTTTATGTCTCATATTTGATTTTCTAAAATTAGGTTTCAAAGTTGAATTTACGGGTTATTACATTCTACCCCCCTTAAAATGAATTCGTCTCGAATTCTAATAAGGGAGTTGAGAAAAGATACGTACCGAAAAGATGTGGGTAATGGTCGCGTATCTCTTGCTCTGGCTCCCATGTCATGTCCGAGACTCCTTGGCTGCTCCAAATGACTTTAACCAAAGGAATCTCCTTGTTCTGCAACATCTTGATCTTCCAATCAACGATCTGAAGTGGTTGATCGCGGATTCTGGCATCACTGGTAAGCTCAATCTCCTGTGGCTGCAATATATGCGAAGGATCCGCGATGTACTTCCGCAACATGGAGACATGGAATACATCGTGGATGTGACCGAGCTCTGGAGGTAAGGTCAATCGATATGCTACAGCCCCGACCTTCGCAATCACAGGATACGGCCCAATGTAACGCGGCTTGAGCTTCCCCGTCTTTCCAAATCCCGTATACCCTCTAATCGCCTGTACTCGGAGAAATACAAGATCGCCCACCTCAACTGTAAAGTCTCTTCTTCTCCGGTCCGCATAAGACTTCTGGCGATCCTGTGCGACCTTCAGATTGACCTTGATCTTGCGGATAACCTCTGTCGTTTCTTCCACAATCTCAGGTCCAAAGATGCGTCGCTCCCCGATCTCTGTCCAACACAAAGGCGTCTTACAAGGCCGCCCGTACAAGGCCTCGTAAGGTGGCATACCTATGCTGGCATGGTAGCTGTTGTTGTACGCAAATTCGCACAACGTCAGGTACCTATCCCAAGGAACTCCCCATTCCAGAATACACGCTGTCAACATGTCCTCGAGCGTCTGAATGGTTCGCTCCGATTGTCCGTCTGTCTGAGGATGATAAGCAGTACTCATCCTCAGCTGAGTTCCCATCGCGCTCTGTAGGGCACCCCATAGTCGCGCGGTAAACCGGGGATCACGATCTGAAACGATCTCACTCGGAACCCCATGCAAGCGAACAATCTCATCGATGTATATCTGTCCCAGCTTCTCCACTGTATACTCCTGTCGAATCGGAATGAAATGTGCGGACTTCGTCAATCGATCGACGACCACCCAAATAGCATTCTTCTTCGCTGGGGTCGTCGGTAATCCAACAACAAAATCCATCGCAATCGTGTCCCACTTCCATTTCGGAATCTCCAATGGCTGTAACTTCCCACTGGGCATATGTCGCTCTGCTTTCACCTGCTGACAGATCAAGCAATGTGCTACAAACTCTGCAACGTCCCTCTTGATCCCTGGCCATGTGTACCACTGCCTCAAACCCTGGTACATCTTGCTGGCTCCCGGATGTATGGCCAATCGAGACTGATGTGCCTCTCGCAAGATGTCCTGTCTCAGCTCAAGGTCTGCTGGTACACACAGTCGCTGATGGAGCCTCAATGCATGCTCCTCATCCATCTGATATCCCTTCTCACCATATCTGCTAATCTCCTCAATAATCTTCTGCAAATCCGGATCATGACTCTGTCCCGCGATCACACGTCTCCTCAAACTCAAATCATGATCCTCCTCGATCTCCATATGTCCCAACATAGCTGATAACTCAACTATGTTCTCCTGCAAAGATGAGAGTACCTGAATAGCTGATAGGATCTTCTTCCGACTCAAGGCATCTGCGACTACATTCGCCTTGCTCGGATGATATGCAATCTCCAAATCAATATCAGCTATCAACTCAATCCATCTACGCTGTCGAAGATTCAGATCCTTCTGCGATATCACATAGGTTAAGCTCTTGTGATCAGTGTTGAGCTTAACCTTCTCTCCATATAGATAGGATCTCCAAATCTTCAACGCATGTACCACTGCTGCCAGCTCCAAATCGTGCGTCGGATAATTCTCCTCATGTTTCATGTACCACTGCTGCCAACTCCAAATCCTGCGTCGGATAATTCTACTCATGTTTCCTCAGCTGTCGGGATGCGTATGCAATCACATGTCCTTCCTGCATTAGTACACAACCCAAGCCTTGTCTCGACGCATCGGTATAAACCTCATAAAGTATACCTGGCTGTGGTAATGCCAAGATAGGTGCGGTCGTGAGTCGACTCTTGAGCTCTACAAAGCTCGTCTCACACTCCGGAGTCCAATCAAACCGCACATTCTTCCCTGTTAACTTCGTCATTGGTTTTGCCAACTTGGCAAGCCAACTTAGCAAAACCCTCAACAAATCTCTTGTAGTATCCTGCCAATCCCAAGAAACTGCGGATCTCTGTGGCATTGGTAGGCGTCTTCCACTCCATCACAGCCTCAATCTTTGTCGGATCCACTTGTACACCCTGAGCCGAAATCACATGGCCCAGAAATCCAACTTCCTGCAACCAGAAAGCACACTTGCTGAACTTCGCATACAACTTCTGCTCTCTCAAACGCTGCAATACCAGACGCAAGTGTTGCTCATGGCTGCGTCGATCCGGTGAGTAGATCAGTATGTCATCAATGAAGATGATGACAAACTCGTCGAGGTAATCCATGAATACACGGTTCATCAACTGCATAAATACTGCAGGAGCATTCGTCAGTCCAAAAGGCATAACGACAAACTCAAAATGTCCATACCGTGTACGGAAAGCCGTCTTCTGCACATCCCCGGCCTTCACACCAATCTGATGATATCCCGAGCGCAAATCTATCTTCGAGAACCACTGTGCACCCTGCAACTGATCAAGTAACTCATCAATCCTCGGCAGTGGATACCGATTCTTAATGGTTACCTGAGTAAGTCCTCGATAGTCAATGCACAATCGCATGCTACCGTCCTTCTTCTTGACGAATAGCACGGGCGCTCCCCAAGGCGAAACACTCGGCTGAATGAATCCCTTCTCCATCAACTCATTCAACTGTTTCTTCAATTCTGCCATCTCTGATGGAGCCATCCGGTACGGAGTCTTAGATACCGGTTCCGTACCTGGAATCACATCAATGCAAAAGTCCACCTCTCTCTCCGGTGGTAACCCTGGCAATTCCTCCGGAAAGACGTCGGGAAAGTCACGAACTACAGGCGTCTCATCCAACCTCATCTCCGTCTCTTGGGTAGCTGTCACTACCACGAGAAACGCCTCATCTCCCTTCCGCATCATTCGGCTGGCCCGAAATGCTGATATGATCGGGAAAGGATTCCGTGCTCTATCTCCCATAAACTCAAACTTCCCTGCCGCATCTGCAAACTGAATCACCCGCCGGCGGCAGTCAATATGTGCCTGATGCACGGTCAGCCAATCCATTCCCAATATCAAATCATACCCCTGAATAGGTACTATAATCAGATCAGCTAAGAGATTCCTTCCACAGAGTATTAGAGGGATCCCGCGTAACACCCCGGTCACTGGCAGGATCTCTCCCGAAGGGGTATGCACTCTATATCTCTCAGCTGTATCCATATCCATCACATCCAAGCCCTCCGCTGTACTTAAACTTAGGAAGCTATGTGTAGCTCCCGTATCAAACAAAACGTGGCATGCAGTACCATGAAGATGTATGATACCTGTGATGGTAGCAGTGTCTAACTGCTCAGGGTCACCCTTGACCACAGCATCAATGGTGACTGTCTCCTGAGCAAAGTAAGCTCCGTCGCCCAGGACTTCTTCCTCCGCAGCAAGTGCATATACCCGTGGTGCTACTCCCCCTCTACGTGGTGGCTGAGGGCGTGGAGGTCTGACTCCCTGTTGACTGGAAGCAGCTACATCTCCGGTGCACTGGTTAACGAAGTGGCCAGGTTGATCACAACGGTAACAAGTGTACCCAGTACGGCATGGTCCAACATGATCTCGCCCGCAGCGTGGGCAAGATCTGCGCGGTCCTGGCAGTGCTGGTGGCGGTGGTGCTGCCGGACGATATGCTGGCGCCTTCCCCTTATCACGGGGCTACATCACCTGTCTGGAACTCGAGGGACGAGTGAATGTAACTCGTCTCATAGGACTCCTCTCTCGGTTCCTTGCCTCTTGCTGCTCCTCAAACTCTGTCCTCTCCAGCTTTGTCAGCTGTGCAATGTACCTACTCAGCGTAGGATACTCCTGGATCTCAATCCTCCTGCGCAGATATGGGCGTAATCCAGTCACAAAATTATGGATCTTCAGCCTCTCAGTTGGCACCAGATGTGCCCCATATCGCAACAGACGGGTGAACTCGGCCTCATACGCAGCTAAAGTCCGATCACCCTGCTCCAAATGGAGGAACTCCACAATACGATGGTCCTGGTCTCCCTTCAGACAATACTTGTCTTCGAAACTTGCCCGGAACTCCTCCCAAGTAAACTGATATCCGGGTGGAGCCTCACGAACCACTTCCTCCCACCAATGAAGAGCTTCTCCATACAGATGGTGGCTCGCGATCTCTGCCCGGTACAGCAATGGGCATCTGACATAATCCAGATCCCTGGAGATGTGGATCCGCCAATCCTCCGCAATCTCAGGTCTCTGGGTACCCTCGAACCTCGGTGTCCCCATCATCCGAAGTTCCCGTATCAAAGGCAGGAGTCCACTGCAACAGGGGCTGGATACCCTGGTGGTCCCGGTGGAGGTGGGGGTGGAATACCCTCTGGTCTAGCTCCAGCCTGATGTGGC
>NW_010966392.1:12951-13753 GCF_000463585.1 Tarenaya hassleriana
ACAGACAAGGGAGAAAATTTCAGTTCTGGTGACTTCAGGATCATGTCCTAATTCGTTTGAAAACTTTTCTTTCAAAAATTGTTTGAAATCATGAACAATGTTTCTGTGGGTTTCAAGCAATTCCTTCCCGTGGAAAGAACTGCTCTGATACCAAAAGCTGTGACACCCGTAACCCGTCTCCCGCTCACGAGTTGTACCACATGGACGCTCAAACATATAATAAAATAGCGGGAATTTAAAAACATTTTATTTTATTACACACGCAGCGGAAAACAAAGATATGTTCTACAAACCCACATACAGTAGTATACACACCAACATAAGGACGGTAACTGTAATAAAATACAAAGTCAGGTCACCGCCCGTACAAGCCTACATAAGTCCAAAGAAAGAAAAGTACATGATCCAGATAGCTCCTCACACGTCACCAGTACCCTCGTCCTGCTGCTGCCATCTGTGCCTGAAACGTTGCATAACAACGTCCATAAGCTACGTGCTTAGTGAGTACTTCGGGTTAGACCCGAAGATCATACTCAAATTGCAAATGGCCAAACACAATCAATATTATACACACACTAGATATAAGTTGACACCCGTAATACGTCTCCCGCTCACGAGTTGTACCACATGGACGCTCAAACATATAATAAAATAGCGGGAATTTAAAAACATTTTATTTTATTACACACGCAGCGGAAAACAAAGATATGTTCTACAAACCCACATACAGTAGTATACACACCAACATAAGGACGGTAACTGTAATAAAATACAAAGTCAGGTCACCGCCCGTACAAGCCTA
>NW_010966392.1:14651-22280 GCF_000463585.1 Tarenaya hassleriana
ATCGCCGGAACAATAAAACACGCCATCCAAATCCCTACTCCATAAAACATAATACGGCGGCTAAGCACACTCCTTACGAGCTTTGAACATGAAGAAAACCGGTCTTAAAGCATCTAAGAGTTTGGGGTTGTCCAGCAGAGGCTAAACAGTACATCCCACATGAGGATAAATTAGACCCTCGGACAGTTAGCTGCTATTTTGTTAGATACGTTAAGAAATCAAGGGGGTACAAGTTTTATAATCCCAAGAACCAAACTATGTTCGAAACGGGAGTAGTTCACTTCTTTGAGGATGTTGAGTTTGAGGGGGGAGATAAAGTAAGAGAAGTTGTCTTTGAAGAAGAATTCGTTTCTCTTCCGGCTATGGTTGATTTTGATATAACACATCAAGATCAACAAGACAACACTCAACTTCCCGAACAGCCTCAAGAAGTTGATCCGGAAATTCAATCTCAACAAACTCAAGAAGAAATGCCATTAAGGAGATCTACTAGAGAGAGAAGAAGTGCGATACCAGACGATTATATCGTGTTTCTTCAAGAGCATCAAGAATGCTTAGATTTGATTGATGACGATGATCCAATCAACTTCAGTCAAGTCTTACAAAGCTCGGATTCTCATAAGTGGATAGATGTCATTCATGTTGAGTACAAGTCCATGCAAGACAACAGTGTCTGAGAACTTGTTCCATTACCTGAAGGCACGAAACCTATTGGTTGTAAATGGATATTTAAAACTAAAAGGGATTCTAAGGGTAATGTGGACAAGTATAAAGCTCGTCTTGTAGCTAAAGGATTTACTCAGAAGGAAGGCATTGACTACAAAGAGACTTTCTCTCCAGTTTCATCGAAAGACTCTTTTAGAACCATAATGGCATTAGTAGCTCATTATGACTTAGAGTTACATCAGATGGATGTAAAGACGACGTTTCTCAATGGAGACATTGATGAGACGATCTATATGCAACAACCAGAAAACTTTGTAATTGGAGATACAAAGAAAATGGTTTGCAAATTAAAGAAATCCATCTACGGGCTAAAACAGGCATCCCGTCAATGGTATCACAAATTCCGACAAGTAATTTGCTCATTCGGCTTTGAGTCAGATGCTGTTGAGGAATGCGTATATCATAGGTTCAGTGGGAGTAAATGTATTTTCCTGATTTTGTATGTCGATGACATACTGTTAGCCTCAAACGATATAGGTTTGCTGCATGAAACTAAGGCTTTCTTATCAAGAAATTTGAGATGAAAGATCTTGGTAATGCAACCTTTGTATTAGGGATCCAGATACATCGAGATCGTACTCGAGGTATTCTAGGATTATCACAAAGGCACTATATCGAAAAGGTATTAGCGAGGTTCGGTATGAAAGACTGCAAGATGGGAAATACCCCTATTGCTAAAGGTGACAAGTTTGGTCTTGCACAATGTCCGAAGAATGACTTTGAGTGAAAACAGATGGAAGACATTCCTTATGCTTCGGTATTTGGAAGCCTAATGTACGCTCAAGTATGTACGTGTCCAGATTTGGTGTACGCAGTTGGGATGTTAGGAAGATACCTAAGTAACCCTGGTATGGATCATTGGAAAGTAGCCAAAAGGGTTTTAAGGTACTTACAGAAAACCAAACATCTCATGTTAACTTACAAAAAATCAGATCATTTGGAGATCAAAGGATATACTGATTCTGATTTCGCTGGATGCCAAGACAGTCGTCGATCCACTTCAGGCTATGTTTTTCTGTTAGCCGGTGGAGCTGTGTCGTGGAAAAGTGTTAAACAAACACTAACGACAGTTTCAACTATGGAAGCAGTGTGACACCCGTAACCCGTCTCCCGCTCGCGAGTTGTGCCACATGGACGCTCAACCATATAATAAAATAGCGGGAATTTAAAAACATTTTATTTTATTACACACGCAGCGCAAAAACCAGTATTTGTTTACAAACCCACGTATAGTAGTATACACACCAACATAAGGACGGTAACTGTAATAAAATACAAAGTCAGGTCACCGCCCGTACAAGCCAACATAAGTCCAAAGAAAGAAAAGTACATGATCCAGATAGCTCCTCACACGTCACCAGTACCCTCGTCCTGCTGCTGCCAATACTGCTCCGTGCCTGAAACGTTGCATAACAACGTCCGTAAGCTACGTGCTTAGTGAGTACTTCGGGTTAGACCCGAAGATCATACTCAAATTGCAAATGGCCAAACACAATCAATAGTATGCACACGGTACATATAGGTGTATACATATATATACACACTCCATGCCATCAAACATCGTTCACTCAATCGCACAAATAATTCACTTATCACACACATTCAGTCCAAATGACAAGTCATCGGACTTAACCGTCAAATCATCTCTATGTGCATCGCACACATAGGATACCGCAAGGATCTGGTCTCACCAGTCCAGGACATATGTACACAAGTCATAGCTCGACCCATCGGGTCTCTCAGTAATAACCGTACCGTCAAATCATCTCCACGTGTGCATCACACACGTGGGTAAGGACGCTCCATGTGCAACGCACATCCCCCGCTCTCCTCGGCAATCGCCGGAACAATAAAACACGCCATCCAAATCCCTACTCCATAAAACATAATACATCAACCATCCCCTCTGATATCGATGTCACCTCTCGATACCAGAGCGCCAGGTGCCCCCTCCAGGCCACCCCCGACTATGTCGAGCGAAGTCAGTACACAACTGACAACCTCTCGCCGGTCGTCCGCCACGGAGAAACTCATTGGACCCGAGCTCAGGTCTTTCTGAGTTCCTTCGCATAACCTCGTCGGGAGAATCGCTAAATCCCGAGTCACGGGTAAATGTGTTGCCAGTCTCAGCCGGGAGAATCACTCAATCCCGATCCCGTTCCATAGCTAGTGGAACGTTGGCGCGGTTACAGTGTAACCGTAGGATTTCCTCAACCCCGTGATAGCCGAATCACTCAAGACTATCACGTGTATCATCGGCTCCAAGCTCTGCCCGTGGGCAATCAATCACAATCATGCCTCCTCAATATGAAACCCGACCCGGGTCGGAGATCATAAAGAGGAGATCTCAAAAATGCAACCATCGAGATATCACCTCAAACCCGCTACAATCACACGTTCAACCTTATCTCGGCCCTCCAGAATAGAGTCTCACGCCATGCCAACTACCCGGTTCCCCAATCACACGCATGTTGGTTTAGTGCTCTATGATGTACTGAATATGAGCTTTGTTCAGATACATTCGATGTATTGATACTTTCTATATGTTTTTTATGAGAGTATTTTGTTCATTACATGTTCCTGCATGCTAGATCTGTTATGAAATCCATGTATCATTATGAATGATACTAAACTCCCTAGTCTTGTGTCATTATGGGAATAACGACATAATAAGACTAGTATGATGTGTGATTGATGATCACATAGATGATCATAGGTATTGGATACGATCACAATCATAGGTATTCATTGCAGAACGGAATACTGGACTGACCCGCATGAGATTGTCACATGGACTAGCGTCATGACTTGAATCTCATACGACGATTCCATGATTGGATCCTAAGACCTGAGATATCTACAGAATCCAACATGAAGAGTTGCGTGCTTTGATTACGTCAAACGTCCTGCGTAACAAGAGGACTATAAAGGCGTGTATCAGGTACGAAACGAATCATGTACTGGATTGTAGATAGTCAAGACGGGATTTGTACCTCTCGTAAAAGAGAGAGATATCGCTGGGCCCCTCGTGTGAGCAAGACTGTAGAAATGTGTGGCCGCACTATAGACGAACGTCATCTATTTCAGACAGTCGAACTCAGTGAACGAGAAAACAGTCGAATCAGATAAGGTGGCTTGTCCATGCCTTATGTTCGACATATGATATCGCGATACAAAAGGATCATCAGTCGGAATCATCACTGGCTTTCGTATGATCACAAACAAACTCTATTCGAGATAGGTAGTCATAGTGTCTTGCTAGAGACCGCCTATGACTTGTATTACCGGAATGGAGATTCTACGTTTTACTGCTATTCCGGATGAGCCTACAGGGTCACACACAATAGGGATGGACAAGTACATGTGCTAAATTATCCCGATTAGGAATCCTAATTGGATTGAGATTCCTAATTGGAATAGGAATCCTAATGGGATTAGGAATCCTAATGGGATTAGGAATCCTATTATGTATAGGAATCCTAATGAGATTAGAATTCTATTACATCTAGGAAACCTAATGAGATTAGAATTCTAATAGGTTTAGGAAACCTAATTTGATTAGGATTCCTAGTAATCTATTTCTTGTAAAAATAGGATTTTTGGAGAGTCTATATAAGAAGAAAAAGAAGAAGAAAAAACAAAGGAGAAAAAGAAGAAGAAAAATTAAGACATATTTTTCAGTTTAGAATTAGATTCTAAGCTTTGAAAAATAAAACCCTAAACCTCCAAAAACCTTGCACACAAGAGAGATCGAGATCTCTAGTCCTAGCAGACAAGTTCCAAGGTGTTGGAATCCATCCCGAGGTGTGGATACGTGTAGAGGGCGAGGTAATCTTCCTCCCTTTCGTGATCAGACGAATTCTTTAATTGATACAGGCCCCGGATCGATTGAGGTAAGCGTTCTTATGTTTCTACAATTCAATAGCAGCATGGTTCTAGGGTTTCATTAAATTTTTGTTTAACATCCGTTGCGTAAACCCTAGAATCGATCTCTTAGGAATTAGATTCGCTCATGAGATCCCAGGAAAACCAACAACGCATTCATATATTATTATACCTAATCGGGTATACACACGTCCTTACTTGTTATTTTGGTTATCTCGTTTCCTTTACATTCATTTTATTCTTTTATCCTCCGATCCGATCAAATTGGGTCCGACCATTCCGGATTACCAATTCAGCTCGTTCCGAAGGTTTTACTTACCGTAAGTTGGTTTTATTCATGTTTCATGAGGTTCGGGTAGGAAACGGGTCTAGGTAGGTCACGTATAGGGGTCGGTTGCATCGGATTCCGTTCGGTCCGAAAGAACGGACCAAAACGGGGAGACAAGGGTCCAGAACGGACGGTCTGCCCCGTCTGGAACGGACGGTCTGGTGACTTGGTCCCTTCGGTCTGGCCGAAGATGGAATGGACGTTCCGCAAGAAGTGGAACGGACGTTCTGGGTCAGAACGGACGGTCCAGGTCCAGAACGGACGGTCTAGACTCATCTTCTTCCTCCGAAACCCTGCGAACCCTAGAACGGACGGTCCATGCCTGGAACGTTTGGTCTAGGCGCACCACGAACTTCGGGTTTCCAATTTTTGCACCAAACTCAACAAGTTATACATAAAAATTATCCCTAGAACATTAGGAACCCAAATCTAACACCAATTTCATGTAATTTTCACTCAAAGCAATCAAATCTCCATTTTCAATTTGATTATCATTTTCGGGCATAATCCGAAACACTCACCTAATTCAAATTTGAGTTTTGGGCTTTGTTGGGGAGGTTCTCTAGTGTTGATTTCTGTGTTTATTTGTTGATTTCGACCGGAATCGAAGCCCCAATCGAAGATCAAAGTTTCGGACTTTTGAGAGAATTTTGGGAGAGTGAGAGAACGAAGTGAGAGGTCGACTATAGGGGAAAATGGTGGACTTAGGCCGCAATCCTCGCGTCCCAGAGGAAGCAGGAGGTGTCTTGCGCCGGAGGGAGGCTGACTTTGCGGCCGTGACTTAGCAGGAGAAGAGGCGGCGCGCGATGTCCAACTCAGCCCCGTCGGAACAGACGGTCTGAGCAGCGGAACGGACGGTCTGCTTGTTCAGACCGGACGCTCTGGCCCGTTTTCGCACGTTTTTCTCGCTCATTTCAGTCCAATCCTTTGGGTCAACTTGGTTAGGGTCTAATTTAATATTTTAGGGACATTTTTATGGCTCATATTTGATTTTCTAAAATTAGGTTTCAAAGTTGAATTTACGGGTTATTACACACCTGTTGCCCGGGAGTTTCCAGATGTATTTCCCGAGGATCTGCCAGGATTACCACCCAGCCGAGAAATGGAAATCAGCATAGATGTGCTACCGGGTACTGAGCCAATTTCCAAGGCTCCGTATCGAATGGCCCCTACGGAGATGGCCGAGCTGAAGAAACAGTTGAACGAGTTGGTGGAGCAAAGTTTCATTCGCCCTAGCGTCTCGCCGTGGGGAGCACCGGTACTCTTAGTGAAGAAGAAGGACGGGAGTATGCGATTGTGCATCAATTACCGAGGGCTCAACCAAGTCACTATCAAGAATCGGTACCCGCTACCGAGGATTGATGTGTTGCTAGACAAGCTATAGGGAGCCCAATGGTTTTCGAAGATCGATCTACGATCCGGATATCATCAGATTCGGGTCAAGGAGGATGACATACAGAAGACAACATTCCGGACGAGATATGGACACTTTGAGTTCGTGGTCATGCCTTTCGGGCTGATGAACGCACCTGCGGTGTTCATGCAACTGATAAACTGCGTGTTCATGGACTATCTGGATGAGTTCGTCATCATTTTCATCAATGACCTCCTTATCTATTTAGGAGCACCTGCGGAAGATATTGTGGAGACTAAGGGAGAACCGGCTGTACGCGAAGTTCAGTAAATGCAACTTCTAGTTACAGGAGATTGGATTCTTGGTGTTGGTTTAGTGCTCTATGATGTACTGATTATGAGCTTTGTTCAGATACATTCGATGTATTGATACTTTCTATATATTTTTTTTATGAGAGTATTTTGTTCATTACATGTTCCTACATGCTAGATCTGTTATGAAATCCATGTATCATTATGAATGATACTAAACTCCCTAGTCTTGTGTCATTATGGGAATAACGACATAATAAGACTAGTATGATGTGTGATAGATGATCACATATATGATCATAGGTATTGGATACGATCACAATCATAGGTATTCGTTGCAGAACGGAATACTGGACTGACCCACATGAGATTGTCACATGGACTAGCGTCATGACTTGAATCTCATACGACGATTCCATGATTGGATCCTAAGACCTGAGATATCTACAGAATCCAACATGAGGAGTTGCGTGCTTTGATTACGTCAAACGTCCTGCGTAACAGGAGGACTATAAAGGCGTGTATCAGGTACGAAACGAATCATGTACTGGATTGTAGATAGTCAAGACGGGATTTGTACCTCTCGTAAAAGAGAGAGATATCGCTGGACCCCTCGTGTGAGCAAGACTGTAGAAATGTGTGGCCGCACTATAGACGAACGTCGTCTATTTCAGACAGTCAAACTCAGTGAACGAGAAAGCAGTCGAATCAGATAAGGTGGCTTGTCCATGCCTTATGTTCGACATATGATATCGCGATACAAAAGGATCATCAGTCGGAATCATAACTGGCTTTAGTATGATCACAAACAAACTCTATTCGAGATAGGTAGCCATAGTGTCTTGCTAGAGACCGCCTATGACTTGTATATCCGGAATAGAGATTTCGGACTATACTGCTATGTCGAATGAGCCTACAGGGTCACACACAATAGGGATGGACAAGTACGTGTGCTAAATTATCCCGATTAGGAATCCTAATTGGATTGAGATTCCTAATTGGAATAGGAATCCTAATGAGATTAG
>NW_010966392.1:26340-29534 GCF_000463585.1 Tarenaya hassleriana
TTGAGAGACATCCGAAATCAGCAGAGAAGAGAAGCTATGTCGAGGTCAAATAGTTCGCACGACCATGCGGTTCATGATGAGGAGCATCAAGAGAATCAAGAGCACATGAATCCGCTTTATGATCAGCAAACCGAGGGCGAAGCTACCTACGTTGCAGAGGAGACTTTGGGTTCTTACATTGCACCGAAGCACACCCAACTCCTATCATGCATCAACCGTCCGCCCATTGACAGTTTCGAGCTACCGCCACAGTGCATCACGATGTTTAGTCAGGCCAGTTTCAGAGGGCGGCCTACGGAGGATCCCATTGCTCACTTGACTCAGTTCAAGATGTTGTGCAGATCAGTTAGGAAGGCACGAGGAATGACCATCGAGGATGTATATTTGGAGGCCTTTCCTTTTTCACTGATGGACCGGGCAAGAGATTGGCTCTACACTCTTGAGCCGAACTCAATCACGACATGGGAGGAGCTAGAGGAGCAGTTCATGGCGAAATACTACTCCCCAGAGAAGACCCGGGCTGCACAGAGAGCCATACACAGCTTCACTCAAGAGAGTGACGAGAGTCTGTATGACGCATGGGAGAGATTCAAAGGCTACCAACGCCTTTGTCCACACCACGGCATGGATAAGCGGCTGCTGCTTTCCACATTCATCCACGGGCTAAGAGATGATACTAGAGCATGGATGGATGCAGCTTGCGGAGGGAGTGTATACGATATCCCCTTTGACACCCTAGAGATGCAGATTGCGAAGATGGCTAAAGCAAGAGGGATGTTAGGAGACAGCATCAGACGCTCTACAGGACGGGTAGACTTGGGCGAGTCCGCTGCTTTAAAAGCAGTCATGTCTGATTTATCGGCAATCAAACAGCACATGGGACTCAAGAACCCGCAGAAAGTCCAGCCTGGTATGTTTTTGGTTGATCAGACCACATCGGAGGAAGAACCGGTTGAGGACGTCAACTACATTGGTAGGAATCAATACCAGAATCCTTCCAATCACTACAACCCGAACGCGCCTAGGAACCATCCTGGTTTCTCCTATGGGAACCCGAGCGGAGCATTGAATGCGCAGCAGCAGGGCATTTCCAGAATCCCTCAGAACCCCCCGGGCTTCACTCAGTCACGTTTTCAAGGGCAGAATCAGGGATATGCACAACATAATCCAGGATACGGGCTCTTAACCTCTAACTTTCGAAGCATATCAACAAATCTAGACAACTGTGTATCCTCAGCATGCTTCTTCAATCGAGAAGGGAAAGGAACGGGTGGTACATAAGGTGGGGGAGCTACATAAGGCGGTTCAACTTCCTCTACATGCACCTTAGGAGTCTCGTGGGCTATGGCTTTCCCTTTCTCTTCAGTAGTGTGTCTAGACGTCGTCCCTTTTTCTGTGGTAGTAATAGGGACCGTCTCAGACAGACTTTCTCCACTTATGGAACGGAACGGGTGGTACATAAGGTGGAGGAGCTACATATGGCGGTTCGGCTTCCTCTACATGCACCTTAGGTGTCTCGTGAGCTATGGCTTTCCCTTTCTCTTCAGTAGTGTGTCTAGACGTCGTCCCTTTTTCTGTGGGGGTTACCGAGCGCATCAACCTGCAAAGAACGATGAAGCAGATATCAAGACGATGATTGCCCAACTGATGTCCGATCAGAAGACATCATTTACGGAGCTGAAAACCGAGGTACAGAGCATAAGGGAAAGGCAAGACACTTTTGAGAGGAGATTAGATGGAGTTGAGGCTCATCTGAAGCATGTGGACATGCAGATTGCAGAGCTTGCATCACAACCCTCTAGACAGCAGGGCACATTTCCTGGAAAGCCCGAACCGAATCCACGAGAGCATGTCAATGCTATTCAGCTTATAAATGGAGAGAACCTGCATGATACAGTCCCTCTGACCACAGAAAAAAGGATGAAGTCCAGATGCACTGCTGAAGAGAAAGGGAAAGTCATAGATCACGAGACACCTAAGGTGCATATAGAGGAAGCCGAACCGCCATATGTAGCTCCTCCACCTTATGTACCACCCATTCCTTTCCCTTCTCGATTGAAGAAGCATACTGAGGATACACAGTTGTCCAGATTTGTTGATATGCTTCGGAAGTTAGAGGTTAAGGTACCTTTCTACGAGACGATACTCCAGATCCCTTCTTATGCAAAATTTTTGAAAGATATCTTGACTAAGAAGAGGGTGATTAGGAAGGAGACAGTATCCTTGAGCATAGAGGTGAGCGCTGCGATTCTACAGCATGAGTTGCCACGAAAGAGATCGGATCCAGGTAGTTTCTCGATTCCTTGCAAAATCGGGAACATTGAGATTGACCGTGCATTGTGCGATTTGGGTGCCAGTGTGAGCTTGCTTCCGTTGTCCATCTACAAGAAGCTCAACATTGGAGATCTTAAACCGACGAGGATGGCACTACAGTTAGCAGATCGATCCATCAAGTATCCTGCAGGTATTCTCGAGGATGTCCCATTGAAAGTCGGGGATTATTATGTTCCCGTTGATTTTGTTGTTTTAGACATGGACGAAGACTCGAAGATACCGATTATACTAGGCCGCCCGTTCTTAAACCCGGCCGATGCGGTGGTTCATGTTCGTGCTGGTCGTCTCACAATGAAGATAGGTGACGAGACTGTGGAGTTCACCTTAGGTCACAACATGAAACAGCCGTCTACCACCGATTCAGCATGCTATGTCGATGTGCATGAAATCCTCACTCAAGAAGTCTTCGATCAGTTTCGGGAAGTCGATCCTTTAGAGATATCTCTCCTAGCGTCAAACGAGAGCATATACAGCAATTGGGAGGATATCCGAGAGCTTACGCGAGCATTGAACGAAGGATCGGACAAAATTAGAGTTTTACAGAAGCTTGATCCGGACCGAATCCACCTGGAATCGGACCGGATCCAAAGTGCCTCCGAAGATGGATTTTTACAGAAGGTCAATCCGGACCGATTCCACCTGGATTCGGACCGGATCCAAATTGAAGACAAATTGGAAACGGACCGATTCCACCTGGAATCGGACCGGATCCAGTCTCTGAGCAAATCGGACATTTTTCACATGCATTAGGTCACTTTTCTTTTTCTTCGTAGCGTAGGTAGTAGAGACCATGATTGTATTTTGGATCTTTCGGAGTGCACTGCTATTATGCTTTTGTTCGGATAACGTTTGTTGTTCTA
>NW_010966392.1:30750-38206 GCF_000463585.1 Tarenaya hassleriana
GTTCCATGATTGGATCCTAAGACCTGAGATATCTACGGAATCCAACATGAGGAGTTTTGTGCTTTGAATGCGTCAAACGTCCTGCGTAACAGGAGGATTATAAAGACGTGTATCAGGCACGAAACGAATCATGTACTGGATTGTAGATAATCAAGACGGGATTTATACCTTTGATAACTCCTATTCTTCTCTATATTTTGATGAGAGTTTGTCTAGGTTTTATAGGATAATCACATGCATTCATTAGGCATTCTAGGCGTGTTAGGATATAAAACCCGGTTGTGCTCTAGTTTTGCAGAGTTACAGGTTTCGGAGATGATTGGACTCGAAAAGGAGCTATTTGGAGCGTTAAAGGAGAAGTTCGGATGAGATACTCATGTTGCGATATCAATAACATTCTCTACAGAGGTTCAAATCGTGCGAGGCTTATACCATTGGAAAGAGCACTTCAAGAGCTTCGCGTAGATACCAAAATCGCGTAAATCCGACACTGGAGCAGAAAGTTACGAGCGAAATCGTGAAGGCCAGAAAACTGTCAGCGCAGGGCCGGATCCAACTGGATCCGGTCCGGATCAAGGACGCAGAATTCGACCCCAGGAATCTGGATCCGGTCCGGATCCACCTGGAATCGGTCCGGATCCAGTCTAAAACCCTGTTTCGCGATTTTCAGCATCTGAATGGGAATAGGACTCTTGGGAGCCGCCTAGGGTTATAAAAAAGCCCTAGCCATGTCCTAGAACAGGGGAGACCCTTAGAGAACACCTAGATACACACTTTTGGAGAGCTTTTGGTGAGAGAAGAATAGAAGTTCACGAGATTTCGGGAAGAAGAAGGAGGATTCGATCGTGAAGACTAGACATCGACATGAGCTTTTCTATCCCTTCTTTTATCTCTTTTTCTCTGTTCTTTCTATTATTTTCCATGAACCTTGAGTAGATCCATGACTATGGGTTAGGGATTCGTATGTGTTTTGGGTATGTTTGAACCCTAACTTGGATTTTGGTTTTGATTTGATTCGGTTCTATTGATTTGCACTTTTATTGGATTGATGTTTGCTAACCCCTTGATCAATTATCTTGGATTCTGAACCACATAGAGATATGGGTTTGTTTCGGATCAAAATCAATATGATAGATCGTATTATTCACATAGAGATATGGTTTAATCGATCTAGGGTTGATGATAGCGTTCTTTATGCACCTAGGGTTAACTTGAATAGATCGAGAGATTGACGAGTTACTCTGTAGGTAGGGAGTTAGTAGACCGAGAGGTGAATTCTCTATCTTTGTTGCTTGATGATTCCCGAATACAAGTCATAATCGTTATTCATGCATGCTTAGCATATACCCATACACGCGAATACGATCCCGATGCCCGTAGTCATCCTTGTTTGATAGGTTACTCGTTTACATTGCTTTCTTATTTTATTTTCTATAGATTCTACATATTTCCACCATCACTTGCTTGCTTGCTTTGATCTATTTTCGATCTAGATTTGGATTTAGCAACCGGTCCTCGTGTTCGACCCCGTGTTATGACGATCCGTATCCTTGCGGTGAGTTGTGAATCGGGTTATAAATTCTAGACTCGGTACACACGTATCAGTTGCGAGGAAGTAGACAATTGACAAAAGGAGAAGTAGATCTCCGCGTTGGGAATGGAGCAAAAGTTGCTGCATTAGCCGTCGGGACTTATGATCTGACTTTACCTTCTTGACTTGTATTGGAGTAAGAACATTATATCGATTTCATACTTAGACTCGGATGGTTTTAGATTTGTTTTTGAGAACAAATGTCTATCCATTTATAGAGGTGATTTATTTTATGGTAAAGCTTACCATATTAATGGCCTTTATGTTTTGGATGATGAACCGTCTAGATACAGGTCAATCTATAAGAACATTATATCGATTTCATACTTAGACTCGGATGGTTTTAGATTTGTTTTTGAGAACAAATGTCTATCCATTTATAGAGGTGATTTATTTTATGGTAAAGCTTACCATATTAATGGCCTTTATGTTTTGGATGATGAACCGTCTAGATACAGGTCAATCTATAACGTTTGTACCAAATGGTTTAAGACGAACGACTTAAACCCGACCTTCCTCTGGCATTGTCGTCTAGGCCATATAAACGAGAAACGCATACAGAAGCTTCATTCTGAAGGTCTTCTGGATTCTTTTGACTTTGAGTCTCTTGAATCTTGCGAGTCTTGTTTAATGGGCAAGATGACAAAGCATCCTTTCAAGGGGAAAGGACAGAGAGCGACAGAGTTATTGGATCTGATACATAGTGATGTATGCGGACCAATGAGCTGTCCGGCTAGAGGAGGTTATCTGTATTTCGTTACGTTCACTGATGATTTCAGTCGATACGGTTATGTCTATTTAATGAGACGTAAGTCTGAAACACTTGAAATGTTCAAGGCTTTCAGAAAAAGAAGTACAGAACCAGCTTGGCAGACGATCAAGACACTTCGATCCGATCGTGGTGGCGAGTATATGAGCCAAGAGTTCACTGACTATCTGATTGATTGTGGTATTGTATCACAATTAACTCCTCCTGGAACGCCACAATGGAACGGCATGTCAGAACGGAGGAACCGAACACTATTAGACATGGTTCGGTCTATGATGAGTCAGACAGATCTTCCAAAGTCCTTCTGGGGCTATGCTTTAGAGACCACCGCGTACCTACTGAATAGGAGTCCAACGAAGTCGGCTGAAACGACACCATATGAGATATGGACAGGGAAGCGTCCCGCGTTATCGTTTGTCAGAATTTGGGGTTGCGACGCTTACGTGAAGCGTCAGATGACTGATAAGTGTTTATTTGTAGGCTACCCTAAGGAAAATAAGGGTTACTACTTCTACATTCCGGAAGAGAACAAGGTGTTCATTGCCAGGAATACGACTTTTATGGAGCGAGAGTTCGTCTCCAAAAGAGTCAGTGGGAGTAGGATCGAACTTGAGGAAGTTCGAGAGCAGAAAGTAGATGCTGAGCCGAGTGAACAAGTTGAAAAAGTTCAACCTGTTTCACTGCCGGTTGTGACTCAACCTTTGACGAGTGAACCTCGGAGATCAGGCAGGATTCGCCAAGAGCCAACGAGATATGGATTTCTCGTCACTGGGAATGAGGAACTCATGTTATTAGAACATGACGAGCCCACCACATACCCAGAGGCAATGGCGAATCCGTGGGAATGAGGAACTCATGTTATTAGAACATGACGAGCCTACCACATACTATAAGGCATGACTTGTGGCGAAAGGATTCCGTCAAATTCATGGGATTGACTATGATGAGACCTTTTTCCTGTAGTTATGCTGAAGTCCATCAGGATCCTACTTGTCATAGCCGCATATTACGACTATGAGATATGGTAAATGGATGTCAAGACCGCGTTCCTTTACGGGAACTTGACTGAGGATGGGTACATGACACAACCCGAAGGTTTTGTCGATCCGAGGAACCCGAGGATGGTGTGCAAGCTTCAGAGGTCCATTTATGGACTGAAGCAGGCTTCGAGGAGCTGGAACATTCGCTTTGATGAGACAATCAAAAGGTTTAGTTTCTCACAAAACGAAGACGAGACGAGCCATGTGTTTACAAGAAGGTTAGTGGGAGCACAGTAGTTTTTCTGGTGCTGTACGTGGATGACATTCTCCTTATAGGGAATGACGTTCCTACCTTGCAAGACGTTAAGTCTTGGCTAGGAACGCAGTTTTCTATGAAGGACCTAGGAGAAGCGGCCTCTATTCTAGGAATAAAGATCTATAGAGATAGATCGAGGCGTTTTCTAGGATTGTGTCAGAGTACTTACATCGATAAGGTCTTGAAACGGTTCAAGATGCAAGATTCCAAGAAAGGAACCTTACCGATGAGCAGTTGCACAGTTCTCTGCAAGAGTCAGTGTCCTACGACACCTCATGAGCGAGAACGCATGGATCGGATTCCATGTGCTTCGGCAATTGGATCCATCATGTATCCATGCTTTGTACTCGACCGGATGTATCCTACGCGTTGAGCATTACGAGTAGATACCAGTCAGATCCAGGTGAGTCGCACTGGATCGCCGTCAAGAACATCCTGAAGTACTTGAGAAGGACTAAGGATGTGTTCTTGGTATACGGTGGGTCAGAAGACGAGCTCGCTGTAAGAGGTTACACCGATGCTAGTTTTCAGTCAGACCCGGATGACTACAGATCGCAGTCTGGCTATGTTTTCTGTTTGAACGGAGGCACTTTTAGCTGGAAGAGTTCCAAGCAGGCAACCGTTGCAGATTCTACTACAGAAGCTGAGTACATTGCAGCGTCGGACGCAGCAAAGGAAACTGTTTGGATCAGAAAGTTTGTTGGTGACTTGGGTGTCATTCCGAGTGCTGATAGCCCCATTGCTCTGTATTGTGACAACAATGGAGCGATCGCACAAGCGAAAGAACCCAGATCCCATCAACGATCCAAACACATACTCAGACGATTTCACCTCATCAGGGAGATCATAGACAGAGGAGACGTACACATTTGCAGAGTGTCGACAGATGACAACATTGCCGATCCATTGACGAAGCCTCTCCCTTCGTCAAAGCATGAGGGTCATGTTAGGGATATGGGCATTAGATGTTTAGCAGTTCATGATTAGAGCAAGTGGGAGATTGTTGGTTTAGTGCTCTATGATGCACTGATTATGAGCTTTGTTCAGATACATTCGATGTATTGATACTTTCTATGTGATTTTATGAGAGTATTTTATTCATTACAATCATAGGTATTTGTTGCAGAACGGAATACTAGACTGACCCAAATGAGATTGTCACATGG
Source organism: Tarenaya hassleriana (assembly GCF_000463585.1). NCBI lineage: Eukaryota > Viridiplantae > Streptophyta > Magnoliopsida > Brassicales > Cleomaceae > Tarenaya > Tarenaya hassleriana. Next base: position 35,573 of record NW_010966392.1, read on the forward strand.
ACTAGCGTCATGACTTGAATCTCATACGACGATTCCATGATTGGATCCTAAGACCTGAGATATCTACAGAATCCAACATGAGGAGTTACGTCAAACGTCCTGCGTAACAGGAGGACTATAAAGACATGTATCAGGTACGAAACGAATCATGTACTGGATTGTAGATAGTCAAGACGGGATTTGTACCTCTCGTAAAAGAGAGAGATATCGCTGGGCCCCTCGTGTGAGCAAGACTGTAGAAATGTGTGGCCGCACTATAGACGAACGTCGTCTATTTCAGACAGTCGAACTCAGTGAACGAGAAAGCAGTCGAATCAGATAAGGTGGCTTGTCCATGCCTTATGTTCGACATATGATATCGCGATACAAAAGGATCATCAGTCGGAATCATCACTGGCTTTCGTATGATCACAAACAAACTCTATTCGAGATAGGTAGTCATAGTGTCATGCTAGAGACCGCCTATGACTTGTATACCCGAAATAGGGATTTCGGGTTATACTGCTATGTCGAATGAGCCTACAGGGTCACACACGCAGGGAAGGACAAATGCACGAGAGAAAACGACGAAAAACCGAGACGGAAGGGGCTGGAACGGACGGACCAGAAAGTCCAGAACGGACGGTCCGCCCGAACCAGACCGGACGGTCCACGTGAGCGGAACGTCCGTTCCACGTGCTGGAACGGACGGTCCGCGTGTATCTCTGGACCGTCCGTTCCGGGCTTCAGTTTTTCCGAAATTAAACCGAATTAGGGTTAAATCACTTTATAAGCTATATAAGGAGAATGTCTTCTAGGGTTTTAAGTGAAGAAAAAAGGAAAAAAAGAAGAAGAAAAAAAAAGGAAGAAAAATAAAACCCTAAGCCTCCAAAAACCTTGCACACAAGAGAGATCGAGATCTCTAGTCTTAGCAGACAAGTTCCAAGGTGTTGGATTCCATCCCGACGTGTGGATACGTGTAGAGGGCGAGGTATTCTTCCTGCCTAGAGTGATCGGACGAACAGATCAATTGATACAGGCCCCGGATCGATTGAGGTAAGCGTTCTAACATTTCTATGATTCAATAGTAGCATGGTTCTAGGGTTTCATTAAAATTTTTGTTTTATATCCGCTGCGCAAACCCTAGAATCGATCTCTTAGGAATTAGATTCGCTCATGAGATCCCAGGAAACCCAACACTTGGGACACGTGGTATCGGCTCAGGGCATTCAAGTCGATCCGGCAAAGATCGAGGTCGTCATGGAGTGGCAGTCCCCAACTTCTGCGACAGAAGTCAGGAGTTTCTTGGGACTAGCTGGCTATTACCGACGATTCGTCGAGGGATTCACCAAAATCGCTCGACCCTTGACAAAGCTGACGGGGAAGAACGTCAGGTTCGAGTGGACGGCAGAATGCGAGGGGAGCTTCGGAGAGTTGAAGCAGAGATTGACATCAGCACCGATCCTGGCATTACCACGGCCGGGAATGCTGTATGAAGTATATAGTGACGCGTCCAAGCGCGGACTCGGTTGCGTGCTGATGTAGGAAGGACATGTGATCGCTTACGCGTCGAGGCAGCTGAAGAAACACGAGGAGAACTACCCAACACATGATATGGAGTTAGCGGCGGTAGTTCACGCGCTGAAAATCTGGAGATCGTATCTGTACGGGGAGAAAGTTAAGCTCAACACGGATCACAAGAGCTTGACTTATGTAATATCTCAGAAGGATTTGAATCTGAGATAGCAAAGATGGTTGGAGCTGATTGCAGATTACGACCTGGAGATAGCATACCATCCGGGGAAGGCTAACGTAGTGGCCGACGCTCAAAGAATATCTTAGCGGCCATACGTGTTGTCACCTCATCTCGCAGCAACGCCACTGAGTTGACCGCGATGTTGGGACATCTCTCGTTGACAGTAGAGGAGTCGACACCGACTGTGATAGAACGCGTGATCAGGGGACAGCGCGGTGATCCATTACTCGCCCGATACATGGATCACATGGAGGAATATAGCCTGAAGGGCTACCGCATCGACGAGCAGGGCGCGTTGCGTCTTGGGAACCGACTATGTTGTTGGGGTTCCCTTCGGGTTCCTAGCATGCGATCTCATCGATCTAGGGTTTGGATTCTAGGTTTCACGCAGCGGAAGGAAAGATCTAAACCTAGCCAAACGTCACACAAAACCAATTGTGCAATAACCCGAACAATCGTGTATATCGTCGTGGGATTCGAATACTTACCTCGTTCTTTCAAGATCTGGAAGTATCAATCGATCCAGGGCCTGTTTTAATCACCGAGAGTTGAAAGCACAACTCCTCTACACGTATCCACACCGGCGGGATGAATTCCAACGCTTTGGAACGTATCTGCTAGGATTTATGAAGAGAAAACCGATGTCCTTGACTTGAAATCGATATTCCAATCTCTATAACTCGAAATCAAGCTTCTCTAAGCTCTCATCAGAATCTAGGACGTCTGAGGTTCTTTTTTTTAGGGTTTGTGGCGGCTCTTTTATTCGAGGACGAGCAAAGGTTTAAGTTTGGGGGGATTTGATAACTCCTATTTTTCTCTATATTTTGATAAGAGTCTGTCTAGGTTTTACAGGATAATCACATGCATTCATAGACATTCTAGGCGTGTTAGGACACAAA
>NW_010966392.1:42521-49489 GCF_000463585.1 Tarenaya hassleriana
TCTGTGTTAGTATGTGTACTAAGCGGCTTGCATATTTTCTGTCTGTTTGTCTGTCTTTTTCTGTAGAACATATCTGTTGCAGGAATCTGTTTTATCTCACCATGCGATCTATCCTTATGAAGGATAAGCCTCTGACCAAGGCTTCTGGATCGATCATTGATGCTTATTGGAAGCATGAGGATGATGATCTGGACGTGTCCAGCTTGATGCTTGGAAAGATGTCTTCGGAATTGCGTGAGCAATTAGATGACATGGACAATTCATTGATGGTTGATCAGTTGAATGTGTCATTCCAAGAGAAAGGTGGGAGCCAAGGGAAGAATGATATGGTGATTGTTGGAAAGAGTTCCAGCAAGAGGAAGCGTTCCAAAGGTAAGGGCAAAAGGAAATTGACAAGTGTTGTCACTAAGCCTAAGTCCAAACCCAAGAAGGAAGAGTGTTATTTCTGTCATGCCATTGGGCATTGGTACAGAAATTGCAGACTCTACCTTGAAGATCAGAGGAAGAAGAAGCTTGCAGAAGCTTCAACTTCTGGTATCTTCGTTATAGAGGCCAACTTATGTACTTCGTTTGGACTTAGGCTTAGTGACAACACTTGTCAATTTCCTTTTGCCCTTACCTTTGGAACGTTTCCTCTTGCTGGAACTCTTTCCAACAATCACCATATCATTCTTCCCTTGGCTCCCAGCTTTCTCTTGGAATGACATATTCAACTGATCATCCATCAATGAATTGTCCATGTCATCTAATTGCTCACGCAATTCCGAAGACATCTTTCCAAGCATCAAGCTGGACACGTCCAGATCATTATCCTCATGCTTCCAATAAGCATCAATGATCGATCCAGAAGCCTTGGTTAGAGGCTTATCCTTCATAAGGATAGATCGCATGGTGAGATTAACCAGATTCCTGCAACAGATATACACTACAGAAAAAGACAAACAAACAGACAGAAAATATGCAAGTCACTTAGTACACTTACTATCACAGATAATAGATGCAATATGACAGGCTCCCACTAAGAAAAACACCCTCAATGAGTTTCCAAGTGAGCTAGGATCCATATTTCACATGCTTTTGAGTCAGCTAGGGCATGACGCTCAAAACCATGCTATTTAGGTAGACAACACTTTGTCAATCACATCCTATGTGATTCCTAGATGAGTATGGGATAGTGATACGCTATCACTGCATGTTCCTCATCCCATCCTTACCATTAGGTCCAAGTCCGACTTGATAACCCAATTCAAGCTCAACCATATTTGAGCTATGAGAATCACGATTTCTCCATACTGCCTCACCAAGATAGTCAGGCACGCTCAGCTAGGGCATGACCCGTAACCATGACGATCGAGGCCTTGACAGTTGCTCTGCTAATGGGCGGTAATAGCTTGAGATTTCAAAATTGAGGCTTCATTTGTCTTGAACACCAGGATACCTTGACTGAATTCAAGTCATTCCAGTCAAGTTGTTCTGATCAGCTCAGATGAACTACTCTTAGTTCGTTTGAGTCGTCTATATATAGAATCTCTTGGCCAAACAACATTTGTTTGCCTTAGATTCGATACCAGAACCCTCTCAATATCCTAATTCAGATATTTGATTCGAGACAACGATTGCACAATCAAAACTCTGAATTCTGGATTGTCATCAAGCTTGGTCTTATGTGAGGCTTGATCTCTAATTCTGATAATCGATCCAACACAACAATTGTTCGATCAAAATCTGAATTCTGCAGAATCACGGATTGTCCAAGGTCCAAACCGACCATCGGTTTAACTTTGGAAAAACCTGAACACTGGAACGGACGGTCCAGAGAAACATGTGGACCGTCCGTTCCAGCAATCCAGAACAGACGGTCTGCCTCTAATGGTCTGTCCGTTCCAGCAAGCCAGAACGGACGGTCTGTCGAAACACGTGGAACGTCCGTTCCAGAAAGACAGAACGGACGTCCTCAGCGGAACGAACGTTCCGGAACGGCTGGACCGTCTGGCCATCTGGAACTCTTCCAGATCGCTCCGTCGCTCTTTTCTCGCGTTGTTCTCTTCACGTGTGATCCATCCCTAATGGTGTGTGACCCTGTAGGCCCATTCGAAGTGGCAGTGGCTTCGGAAACCTTTCCCGAACCACAAGTCATGGTTAGCCTCTAGCAAGACGCCATGACTACCCACCTAGAATAGAGTTAGAGGTGATCTAACAAAGCCAGCAATAGTTCGAGTTCTGATCCTTTGTCTCACGATGTCGTATGTTGAACAAGGGCATGGTATGAGCCACCCTTCAAGTTCAACCGCTTACTCGTCTAGGCAAACCGACTGATAAAATAGATGTACATTCATCTATAGCGTGGCCACGCATTTTCACAGTCCGATTTCCACGAGGGGCCCAGCGACATCTCTCCTGCGTAGGAGGTGACAAGTCCCGTATTGCATGTCTACTATCTGCATATGATTCGTGAACGTATCTGAGCAACGCCGTTATGATCATCCGGTTAAAGACGACGTTTGACGCAGTCAAGACACGTCACTCCTCATATCAGATACTCTAGACATCTCAGGTCTGAGGATCCAAGAACGAACCGCTGTATGAGATTCAAGTCATGACTCATGTCCATGTGACAATCTCATGCGGGTCATCCAGTAACTCGTTCCAAACGAGAACCCATGATTGTGATTTGCATCTAATGCATATGATCATAATCATCTATCACACATCATGCTGGTCTTAATTCATCATTGTTCCCACAATGATAACTGACCAGGGAATTTAGAATCATCTGCAATGATTCAAGGATATTTACCATAATATAACAAACATGCTAATTATGTGTGCCCGATGATCTAGAGCTGAGACAGGAGATTTTGTCAGAGGCTCATCAGTCGAGGTTGGCGATACATCCGGGGGCGAGCAAGATGTATCAGGGTCTACGACAGTGGTATACTTGGCCAAGGGTGAAGAGGGATGTGGTGGACTACGTAGCGAGATGCCTCACTTGCCAGCAGGTGAAGGCAGAGCGACAGATGCCTGGAGGGAAGCTACAACCACTGGAGATACCCGAATGGAAGTGGGATTCGATCGCCATGGACTTCGTGGTCGGATTACTGCTCACGCCCAGCAAGAAGAACGCCATTTGGGTAGTCGTGGACCGACTAACCAAATCCGCTCATTTCATCCCCATCCGGCAGGAGTATCCGATTGAGCGGTTGGCGCAGATTTACATCGATGAGATCGTGCGTCTACATGGGGTTCTGAACGAGATCATCTCAGACCGAGACGCCCGATTCACATCACGTCTATGGAAGGCGATACAGGAAGCTCTGGGGACGAAGCTCAAGATGAGCACGACATACCATCCCCAAACAGACGGCCAATCAGAGCGGACGATACAGACTCTAGAGGACATGCTCAGAGCTTGTATTATGGAGTGGGCAGCTCTGTGGGATCGGTACTTGACGTTGTGCGAGTTTGCGTACAACAACAGCCATCACACGAGCATCGGAGTGTCTCCATACGAGGCCTTGTACGGGAGACCGTGCAAGACTCCGTTGTGCTGGACCGAGATTGGGGAGCGTCGCGAGTTTGGACCGGAGATTGTAGAGGAGACTACGGAAGTGATACGGAGGATTCGCGCCCATCTGAAGACGGCGCAGGACGGACAGAAGTCATATGCCGATCAGTGACGTCGAGACTTCGAGCTTGAGGTCGGAGATTACGCCTTTCTCCGAGTACAGGCGATGCGAGGTCATGCGAGGTTCGGGCAGAGCAGGAAGCTGAAGCCGCACTACATTGGACCTTACCCCGTAATCGTGAGAGTGGAAGCTGTTGCATACCGTCTTGGATTACCGCCAGAACTGGGCAACATCCATGACGTGTTCCACGTGTCGATGCTACGGAGGTACGTGGCAGATCCCTCTCACGTTCTACAGCCCCAGGAGTTGGAGTTCACGGAGGCTACACGTTTTCCCGACGAGCCGCTGCAGATCGTGGACCAGAAGATCAAGAAGCTGAGTACGAAGGAAGTGCCACTCGTGAAAGTCTTGTGGCGAAGCCAAGGGGTCGCAAACATGACCTGGGAACCTGAGGCGGAGATGCATAGTAATTATCCTCACCTGTTCAATTTAGCCTTGTACGGACTACCATGTATGGTACTTTGGGTTGTATCAAATATCGATATTATGGTGAGGTGATCATGTTTAAAAAGGACATCAAATATGAAAAGTCTTGAGTATGTCACGCATCTTGAATTCAGAACGAATTCTTTTAAGGGGAGAGGATTTGTAATTCTCCGTAACCCATTATCGATAATTGATTATTTTGGATGAATAATTAATTAGGTGAAAAAAAAAGAGAAATGTGGACTTGGTCAGCCGGACCAAGGATGGTCAGGGGCTGACCAAGACCACTCACTCAGACTGGGCGTCCAAGACGAAGAAAAGAAGGAATGTGGACTTGGTCAGCCGGACCAAGGTTGGTCAGGGGCTGACCAGGTCCACTCAGACGGACCAAACGGGGACGGACGGACCAAAAGGGTGCGGGTTGGGCAGTCCCGGTCCGGCGGACCAGAATCTTGGTCAGGCGGACCGGAGAAAACAGCCTTCCTCACATGTGTCGGCAGCAACTTTGACCCGATTTTTCCGGAAACAAATGAGCCCCACGCATGGAAAACTCGACGAGCCGCCATTCCAAGGAGTCCCACCTATCCCCTAGAACTGTCTCCTTGCTCTGAAGCTTCCCCGTCGCCCACAAATGTCTCCCTCAACCTCCACACAGAGCCATTTCGGACAAAACAGAGGAGAGAGGAGAAAGAGAGAGAAAGGGAGAGAAAATAGAAGAAAGGGAGAGAAAGGAGCTCGGGGAGACCAAGAGGGACGTGCCCAGACGTGACTTGGAGCTTCTCACGTCGTGTGGAGCCGCAGGGAGCTCACCAAAACTCGGGCAAAGCTCACCAAAGCTCAAGAACAAGGTGAGTGGCTTGAGTTGCTTCTGTGTACTCTCGTTTTCATCGTGTGACCGTGATATCTCAATGATTGGTTGCTTTGAAAGAGGACATTTCAATGAGAATTTAGAAACAAACGGTACTCAATTTGGTTGAGAAACGAGAGAGATATGAGTGAATGAAAACTGATAAGAAAACTGGAAAATTGCAGAGTTGCGAGTTCACGAGGTACATGCATTACGAATCTGTTTTCAGCGTGTACACATAATGTTTAAATAATCTATTGCTTGGATATTAAAGAGGACATCCCAATGAACATTTAGAAACAAACGGTGCACGATTTGGATAAGAAATGAGAGAGTTATGAGCAATTGAAGTCGGACCAGAAACCTGAAATCGGGAACGAAGGAAGTGCCCAGTTCCGGTCCGCCGGATCAGGAACTGGTCAGCTCCGGACCAAACCCAGAAAATTGTTTCCGTCCACCAGACCGAGGGGAAGAAGCTGAGGAAGCTTGGCCCGACCCGGACCAGAACCTGGTCCGGCGGACCAAGCCTGTTTTTTACCAAAAATGATGTGTTTGACCAACGAAGAGGGAGCTAGACTAAGAGAGAAAGAGTAGGCTGGTCCGGGGCTGACTAAACTTGGTCCGCCGGACCAGACCTGTCTCATAATAAACCGGCGGACCAAGGATGCTGAGCGGACCAGAAGAGAAGGGGATCTGGTCCGGGACTGACCAGGCTTTGGTCTGTCGGACCAAGCTCGGAGAAAAGAGAAAAATTTCCGTTTCGACCGGGAAAAAGGAAACGACCAACGGGGTTGGCCCGGCCCGACAAGACTTGACCATGGGCGAACCAAGCTCCCACCAAAGGAGAAAACCTTGAGATTAATCGAACCGATCCTTCGCCAAGACGTTGCGGGGCATAGTGGGGAGTGCGATATTGAGATACGAGTGATCGTTGTGCTATGGTTTGCGGGTAGAATTGCATGGCGTTGAACGGTAGATCGGTGGGGACCGGATGCCGTGATGCGTATGATTGTACTATAGGGATATATGCACGTTGTTTGCCATGTGTGTAGCTTGCTCGTGCGTACGAGCCAAGCATGAATGTGTTTGTGGGTGGTTGTGGACTCAACCATCACTGTCATGGACTTGACGGGCGTTTGAGACGCGTTTTAGTCGTGTGCGACACGACGGCCAACGTCATGGACTTGACGGGCGTGGATGCGCTCCTAGTCATGGACTTGACTAGGGTATATGGCTAAACCCTATGGTGGACTCCATACGGGTGTGATTATGATTGATGTGATATAAATACCATTTGTTATTACTTGTTTGTTTCTTGTATGCCATTGTTTTATCACCGTTCTCGCTGGGAACGGGATGACCGGGATCAACCCGGGCTACTCACTAAGCAGTTGTGCTTAGCCCTCGCGGTTATATGTTTTTACAGATCACGAGGATTACGCGTAGCGCACCAGACGACGACGACCCGAGAGAGGGAGCATCATGTACGGGATTTGTATTTGGAACCTCGGGATTTGTATCCCCGTATTTTGTACGGTTAAACTATGGCTATTCGGACATGTGTCATTTTGCGATAATGATCGCGTTGTATTTTCCGCTGCTTACTCTGATTTGATTTAAAATGTTTTTGGATTTTGTATTTTCGCTTCCGAAATTTATTATTTTATTGTATATCGTCCATGTGGCACAGCCCGTATACTGTACACGGGTTACGGGTGTCACACATGCAGTTCGGCTAAGCTCTTAGTCATCCCGTGCATATGGTACTGCATCACGAACTGGTTATAGTCCTCGGGTAATGACATCAGGATCAAGTCTGCAACCAAGTCACCATCGAAGCTCACTCCCATACGCTCAAGTTCCTCAACATGAGCTGGCATGTTGAGGACGTGGGTGTTGACAGAGCTGCCTCTCGGCATATCCGTCTTCACTAGAGCTTTTAGCGTCTTGTACTTTTCAGTACGCGCTAGCTCCTGAAACATGGTCTTGAGCTGTTCGATCATATCAAA
>NW_010966392.1:50590-51920 GCF_000463585.1 Tarenaya hassleriana
ATATCTTGATTAAGTTACATGTATTCATTCACTATGGACCATCCATAAGAATGAATCATGTTTATTTGAGTTACAGTTGATCAGATTATGTAACGATTGCGTAATCGGACCTCGAAAACGAAAATTCTCGGAATCTGGACTTCGCACCGTCCGTTCTGGAGGTAGAACGGATGTTCCAGGCTGGCAGAATGTCCGGTCTTGACTTCATAAGTCAGAACGGACGTTCCGCCATATAGAACGGACGTTCTGCATGGACAGAACGGACGGTCCAGGATAGACCTTCCGTTCCGAGCCACTCAGTCCGTCAACCTTCACGTTTTCCCGCGTTCTTGGCCCCGATCAGACCCGAAACTGATCCGAATTCTTCTGTACACCCAAAATTCGAACTCCTGCACTCTATGCAACATGAAACATGCAATCTACACTAGATTCAATCATCAAACATGCATAGATATCAAAGCAAACATGGATTCAAACAATTCAAATCCTAAAACATGCGTGATCGGGTTCTACAAAATCAAAACAGAGCAACCAGGCTCTGATACCACTGATGGGTTTCCTGGGATCTCATGAGCGAATCCTATTCCTAAGAGATCGATTCTAGGGTTTGCGCAGCGGAAGTAAAACAAAAATTTAATAAACCCTAGAACCATGCTGCTATTGAATCGTAAAAACGTTAGAACGCTTGTCTCAATCGATCTGGGGCCTGTATCAATCGAAGAACACGTCTGATCACGAAAGGCAGGAAGAATACCTCGCCCTCTACACGTATCCACACTTCGGGATGGATTCCAACGCTTGGAACTTGTCTGCTAGGACCCAAATCTGATATTCGGTTTTGTGCTTCGAGAAAACGATACTTCAATCACACTCTCAACCTCTCAGATCTCACCAAAAGTCTGTCAAAAGTGTTCTAAAGTCGGCTCATCTTCATTAGGGTTTAATCTCCTTCTTATAAAGTGATTTAACCCTAATTCGGTTTAATTTCGGAAAAACTGAAGCCCGGAACGGACGGTCCAGAAATGCATGTGGACCGTCCGTTCCAGCACGTAGAAGACGTTCCAGAAATACAAGCGGACCGTCCGTTCCAGCAAGTAGAACGGACGTTCCGCATTAGTGGACCGTCCATTCCAGTTTCTGGAACAGACATTCCGTTCTGGACCGTCGGGTCTGGCTCGGCGGACCGTCTGTTCTAGACTTCTGGTCCGTCCGTTCCAGACCCTTCCGTCTTGGTTTTTCGGTCGTTTTTCTCGTATGTTTTGTCAATCTCTGCGTGTGTGACCCTGTAGGCTCATTCGATATAGCAGTATAGTCTGAAATCTCTATTCCG
>NW_010966392.1:52031-71635 GCF_000463585.1 Tarenaya hassleriana
CCAGTGATGATTCCGGCTGGTGATCCTTTTGTATCGCGATATCATATGTCGAACATAAGGCATGGACAAGCCACCTTATCAGGTTCGACTGCTTTCTCGTTCACTGAGTTCGACTGTCTGAAATAGACGACGTTCGTCTATAGTGCGGCCACACATTTCTACAGTTCGCTCACACGAGGGGCCCAGCGATATTTCTCTCTTTTACGAGAGGTACAAATCCCGTCTTGACTATCTACAATCCAGTACATGATTCGTTTCGTACCTGATACACGCCTTTATAGTTCTCTTGTTACGCAGAACGTTTGACGTATTCAAAGCATGCAACTCCTCATGTTGGATTCCGTAGATATCTCAGGTCTCAGGATCCGATCATGGAACCGCCATATGAGATTCAAGTCATGACGCTAGTCCATGTGACAATCTCATGCGGGTCAATCCAGTATTCCGTTCTCCAACGAATACCTATGACTGTGATTGTATCCAATACCTATGATCAACGCTATGATCATCAATCACACATCATACTAGTCTTATTATGTCGTTATTCCCATAACGACACAAGACTAGGGAGTTTAGTATCATTCATAATGATACATGGATTTCATGACAGATCTAGTATGCAAGAACATGTAATGAATCAAATACTCTCATAAAAACCATAGAAAGTATCAATACATCGAATGTATCTGAACAAAGCTCATAAACAGTACATCATAGAGCACTAAACCAACAGAGACAACGTGTGACAGTCACACGGTCTGGAAAGTGTTCCAGACCGATCGGTCCAGACTAAAAAGCTCCAGGCCTGGACCGATCGGTCCACACGTCGGGTTTTCCCAAACTTGCTCTAATTAGGGTTTTAAGTGGGATAAACTTAAGAAAACGCCACCCAACTCTCTGGGCACGATTTTCAGACCCTAGGGAGAGGTTTGGAGAGTGGAAAAACCAAGAGAAAGATCCCTGAAACCCTTGCGCAAAGAAGAAAGCGTTCTTCAGTCCTAGCAGACAAGTTCCATCCGTTGGAATCCTTTCCGCCGTGTGGATACGTGTAGAGGGCAAGGTATTCTTCCTGCCTACAGTGATCAGACGCGTTCTTCGATTGATACAGGCCCCGGATCGATTGAGGTAAGCGTTCTAACGTTTCTGCAAGATCATGCATGATAGGTTTTAGGGTTTCATCAAAATTTTTGTTTTTCATCCGCTGCGCAAACCCTAGAACTGATCTCTTAGGAATTAGATTCGCTCTTGAGATCCCAGGAAAACCCAACACTAGCAACTCTGTAGCTTTTTCCCATTTTCTAGAACCATACATGTATGAATCGTAGAAATGTTAGAACGCTTACCTCAATCGATCTGGGGCCTGTATCAATTGATGTATTCGTCCAATCACGAAAGGGAGGAAGATTACCTCGCCCTCTACTATCCACACATCGGGATGGATTCCAACGATTGGAACTTGTTTGCTAGGACCCGAATCAACTATTCGGTATATTGCTTCGAGAAAACGAGACTTCAATCACCTCTTAGACCTTCTTGGATCGCCCAAAAAGTCTGTAGAAGTTGTCAAAGTCGGCTCTTCGCAATTAGGGTTCTTAATCTCCATCTTATAAAGTGATTAACCTTAATTTCGGTTTATTTTCAAAAAATCCGAAAGCCGGAACGGGCGGTCCAGAAATACACGTCGACCGTCCATCCTAGCAAGCCAGAACGGACATTCTGCTTCGGTGGACCGTCCGTTCCAGACCATCCAGAACGGATCGACAACGGTTCTGGACCGTCGGGTCTGGACTTGTCGGACCGTCAGGCCTAGGCCTTCTGGTCTGTCGGGTCTGGACCCTTCCGTCTCGGTTTTTCGTCGTTTTCTCGTGCGTTTGTCCTTCCCTGTGTGTGTGACCCTGTAGGCTCATTTGATATAGCAGTATAACCTGAAATCTCTATTTCGGATATGCAAGTCATAGGCGGTCTTTAGCAAGACACTATGACTACCTATCTCGAATAGAGTTTGTTCGTGATCTTACGAACGCCAGTGATGATTCCGGCTGATGATATCATAAGTCGAACATAAGGCATGGACTAGCCACCTTATCTGATTCGACTGCTTTCTCGTTCACTGAGTTCAACTGTACGAAATAGACGACGTTCGTCTATAGTGCAGCCACACATTTCACAGTCTCACTCATACGAGGGGCCCAACGATTTCTCTCTCTTTTAGAGAGGTACAAATCCCATCTTGACTATCCACAATCCTGTACATGATTCGTTTCGTACCTGTTACATGCCTTTACAGTCCTCCTGTTACACAGAACGTTTGACGCATTCAAAGTACGCAACTCCTCATGTTGGATTCCGTAGATATCTCAGGTCTTAGGATCCAATCATGGAACCGTCATATGAGATTCAAGTCATGAGCAAGCCCATGTTACAATCTCATGCGGGTCAATCCAGTATTCCGTTCTCCAACGAATACCTATGATTGTGATCGTATCCAATACCTATGATCGTATCTATGATCATCAATCACACATCATACTAGTCTTAGTATGTCATTATTCCCACAATAACATATGAGTAGGGAGTTTAGTATTGTTCATAACAATATATGGATTTCATAACATATCAAGTATGCAAAAACATGTAATGAATAAAACACTCATCCATAAAACTATAGAAAGTGTCAATACATCAAATGTATCATAATAAAGCTCGCAAAACAGTACATCATAGAGCACTAAACCAACAATCTCCCACTTGCTCTAATCATGGACTGCTAAACATCTAATGCCCATATCTCTAACATGACCCTCATGCTTCGACGAAGGGAGAGGCTTCGTCAATGGATAGACAATGTTGTCATCTGTCGACACTTTACAAATGTGTACGTCTCCTCTGTCTATGATCTCCCTGATAAAATGAAATCGTCTGAGTATGTGTTTGGATCATTGATGGGATCTGGGTTCTTTCGCTTGTGCGATTGCTCCATTGTTATCACAATACAGAGGATGGGGCTATCAGCATTAGGAATGACACCCAAGTCGCCAACAAACTTCCTGAACCAAACAGCTTCCTTCGCTGCATTCGACGCTGCAATATACTCAGCTTCTGTAGTAGAATCTGCAACGGTCGCTTGCTTAGAACTCTTCCAGCTAACAGTGCCTCCGTTCAAGCAGAAAACATAGATAGACTGTGATCTGTAGTCTTCAGGGTCTGACTGGAAACTAGCATCGGCGTAACCCTTTACAGTGAGCTCGTCTTCCGACCCACCGTATACCAAGAACACATCCTTAGTCCTTCTTAAGTACTTCAGGATATTCTTGACGGCGATCCAGTGTGACTCACCTAAATCTGACTGGCATCTACTCGTAATGTTCAACGCATAGGATACATCCGGTCGAGTACAGAGCATGGCATACATGATCGATCCAATTGCCGAACATATGGAATCCGATCCATGCGTTCTCGCTCATCAGGTTCATAGGACACTGACACTTGTAGAGAACTGTGCCACTGCTCATCGGTAAGGTTCCTTTCTTGGAATCTTGCATCTCGAACCGTTTCAAGACCTTATCGATATAAGTACTCTGACTCATAGATCTTTATACCTAAAATATAGACCGATTCTCCTAGGTCCTTCATAGAAAATTGCATTCCTAGCCAAGACTTTACGTCTTGCAGGGTAGGAATGTTATTCCCTATTAGGAGAATGTCATCCACGTATAGCACTAGAAAAACTATTGTGCTCCCACTGACCTTCTTGTAAACACATGGCTCATCTTCATTCTGTGAGAGACCAAACCTTTTGATTGTCTCATCAAAGCGAAGGTTCCAACTCCTCGAAGTCAGCTTCAGTCCATATAGACCTCTGAAGCTTCCACACCTTCCTCGGGTTCCTTGGATCAACAAAACCTCCGGGTTGTGTCATATACACATCCTCGGTCAAGTTCCCGTTAAGGAACGCGGTCTTGACATCCATTTGTCATATCTCATAGTCGTAATATGCGGTGATAACTCCTATTTTTCTCTATATTTTTATGGGTTTTTCTAGGTTTTATAGGACAATCGCATGCATTCATAGGCATTCTAGGTGTGTTAGAATACAAAACTCGGTTGTGCTTTTGTTTTGCAGAGTTACAGGTTCCGAAGATGATTGGACTCGAAAAGGACCTTTTTGGAGCGTTAGAGATGAAGTTCATATGAGGTACTCATATTGCGAGATCAATAACTCTCTACAGAAGTCCAAATCGTGCGAGACTTGTACCATTGGAAAGAGCATTTCAAGAGCTTCGCGTAGATATAAAATCGCATAAATCCGATACCGGAACAGGAAGTTATGAGCGAAATCATGAAGACCAGAATTATGTCGGGTTTGATCCGAATCCAACTGGATCCGGTCCAGATTGAGCAGGCCGAATTTGAGCCCAGAAATCTGGACTCTGTCCGGATCTAGATGGACTCAGACCAGTCGGAAGAAAAACCCTAATTCACGATTTTCAGCATCCTAATGGGAAGAGGATTCCTGGGAGCCTCCCTAGGGTTATAAAAAAAGTCTAGCCACGTCCTAATACTGGGGAGAACCTTAGAGAAGACTTAGATACATACTTTTGGAGAGCTTTTGGTGAAAGAAGAATAGAAGTTCACGGGATTTTGGGAAGAAGAAGGAAGATTTGATCGTGACGACTACACATCTACATGAGCTTTTCTATCCCTTCATTCATCTCTTTTCCTTTGAGCTTTTTATTGTTTTCCATGAACCGTGAGTAGATCCACGACTATGGGTTAGGAATTCATTTGTGTTTTTGGTATGTTTGAACCCTAACTTGGATTTAGACATTATGCTAGTTTCGGTTTTATCGATTTGTGTTTTCTTTCCTATTGGTGTTTGCTGATCACTTGGCCAATTGTTTTAGATTCTAAATCACATAGGAATATGGGTTTGGTTTCGGATCAAAATCGATAGAATGGATCGTATTATTCACATAGAAATATGGTTTGATCGATCTAGGATTGATGATAGCGTTCTTCATGCACCTAGGATTAACTTGAATAGATCGGAATAGTGAGTTAATAGACCATGAGGTGAATTTGTTGGGATTCCTGGGATCTCTATAGCGAATCTAATTCCTAAGAGATCGGTTCTAGGGTTTACGCAGCATATAGGAAGCAACTACATCAACATAAAAAAGTTAGGAGTGAGAACGTAAACTCTCTAAAAGTCTTTTTTCTTCTAGATTGCTCGGTAGTAGTTTATTTAGAGAGATTGTATCTAGTGACGAATTCATCTTTATATTTGTATGTCCCAATTCGGTGTAAAAGCGGTCCCGCGCCCTCTCCTCCCTCACTTCCCGCATCGAGCCCTTCCTACTTCATGCTTGTCAATCTTATCTACTATAATGATATATCTGACTTGAATGACAAAAGAGATAGAAAGAACGAATCGAAAAAGGAGGATTAAACTGATACCTAAGAGCTCTTGACAGCACGTCTTTACTTTCGTGTTTGGAGTAGGTGATAATGAGGGAGAGTAAAACAAAAATTTTATGAAACCCTAAAACCTAGCATGCATGATTTTGTAGAAATTACCTCAATCGATCTGGGGCCTGTATCAATCGAAGAGTTCATCCGATCACAAAGGCAGGAAGATTACCTCGCCCTCTACAAGTATCCACACGGCAGAAAAGATTCCAACGGTTGGACCTTGTCTGCTAGGACTGAAGAACACCTTCTTCTTTGCGCAGAGGTTTCAGGGATCTAACTCGGGGTTTTTCGATCTCAAAACTCTCAAAAAGGTCTGAAAGTCGAGCTCTAACCCTTAGGAGGCATTCTCCAAAGTTAATTGCCCTTAAAACCCTAATTAGGTGAGATAAGGAAATCCCGACGCCTAGACCGATCAGTCCAGCTCTGGACCGATCGGTCTGGAACTTTTCCGGACCGAACAACTTTTACTCGTCACCTCTGGATCGATCGGTCCACGCGTCTGGACCGATCGGTCCAGACCTCTAGACCGATCGGCCTGGCCTCCGCTTCACCGGGAATTTCTCATTTTTTCTCGCGCGTTTGTCCTTTCATATGTGTGTGACCCTGTAGGCTCATCCGATATAGCAACATAACCCGAAATCTCCATTTCGGATATACAAGTCATAGGCGTTTTCTAGCAAGACACTATGACTACCTATCTCGAATAGAGTTTGTTCGTGATCTTACCAACATCCGTGACGATTCCGGTTGATGATCCTTTTGTATCACGATATAATATGTCGAACATAAGGCATGGACAAGCCATGTTATAGTATGCAAAACATGTAATGAATCAAACACTCAACCATAAAACCATAGTAAGTGTCAATACATCGAATGTATCACAATAAAGCTCATACAACAGTACATCATTGAGCACTAAACCAACAATTTTCTACTTGCGCTACTCACGTATTGCTAAACATCTAATGCCCATATCCCTAACATAACCCTCATGCTTCGACGAAGGGAGAGGCTTCGTCAACGGATATGTTGGGGTTTCCTGGGATCTCTAGAGCGAATCATATTCCTAAGAGTTCGATTCTAGGGTTTCGCAGCGGATGTAAAACAAAAATTTAATAAACCCTAGAACCATTCTTCTATGAATCGTACAAACGTTAGAACACTTACCTCAATTGATCCAGGGCCTGTATCAATTGAAGAATTCGTCTGATCACGAAAAGGAGGAAGAATACCTCGCCCTCTACACGTATCTACACCTCGGGATGGATTCCAACCTTTGGAACTTGTTTGCTAGGACTCGAATCTTCTATTCGATGATGTGCTTTGAGAAAACGAGACTTAGATCACTTTTTAGACCCTCTTGGACTCTCCAATGTTGGTTGTAATGCTCTAGGATGATCCGTGATATGACATTTGACTTTGTATTGACTCATTGATTTATGAATGCATTACTTTTTCCGTTATACGATTAGCATGTTTGTTGTATTTCAGCATCCTTGAATCATTAGAGAATGATTCAAAACTCCCTAGTCAGTCATCGTTGTGGGAACAATGATGAATTAAGACTAGTATGAGGTGCAATCAATGCATTGGATGCAGATCACGATCATGAGTACTCGTTGTGAACGAGTGACTGGATGACCCACATGAGATTGTCACATGGACAGAGTCATGACTTGAATCTCATACAGTGGTTCGTTCTTCGATCCTCATACCTGAGATGTCTAGAGTATCTGATATGAGGAATGGCGTGTCTTGACTATGTCAAACGTCGTCTTTAACCGGATGATTATAACGGCGTTGATCAGATACGTTCACGAATCATATGGAGATAGTAGACATGCAATATGGGACTTGTCACCTCCTTAAAAGGAGAGATATCGCTGGGCCCTCTCGTGGGAAGTCGAACTATGAAAATGCGTGGCCACACGATAGATGAAGTTGCATCTATTTTATTAGTCGATTTGCCAAGACGAGAAAGCGGTTGAACTTGAAGAGTAGCTCAAACCATGCCCTTGTTCAACTTATGATATCGTGAGACAAAGGATCAGAATTCGAGCTGTTAATGCCTTGGTTAGATCACCTCTAACTCAATTCTAAGTGGGTGCTCATGACGTCTTTCTAGAGGCTAACCATGACTTGTGGTTCGGGAAAGGTTCCCAAAGTCACTACCACTTAGAATGGGCCTACAGGGTCACACACCACTAGGGATGGACTTATACGTGAAGAATCCGAAGAATGGAAACGAGATTTGACCGAAACGAGCATGGAAAGGAGTTTTCAGCATGTTGGTCCGGAGTTGACCAAGTTTGGTCATCCCCGGACCAAGTTTGGTCAGTCCAGGTGGTCCGGAAGCTCGGTCCGAGGTCATTTGTCCAGGTCTGGTCCGGCTGACCAAGAGTTGGTCAGCCCCGAACCAGACGCTGGAATCAGGCGGACCAAGGACGCTGGAACGGCGGACCGGAAAGGAACCAAGAGACTTGGTCCGGAGCTGACCAAGAGTTGGTCAGCCGCGGACCAAACCTCCAGGTCAGACGGACCGAGACTGAAGCAGGCGGACTGGAAAGACCAAGAAGGGTCTTGGTTCGGAGCTGACCACACGTGGTCTGCCGGACCAAGCCTTCAAGTCAGGCGGTCCACGAGCCTCGGACTAAGCCTGGTCCGCTGGACCAAGCTCCTGGTCCGGCGGACTAGGATCTGGAAATTTCCTAAAATTCGGATTTAGGGTTTTCTAAACTTATTTAAGTTTGGGATTTCGTCCAAACTTAAAAGAGGCCGCCCTAAAACTCAGAGAGACATCCTAGAACCCTAGAGAACCTGTTCTCTTCGATTTCTATTGTCCCGGGATTGGATCTCGCCTCTTGAGTTACCCTCTTCTTCACTAATCCTAGCAGATTCGTTCCAAATCGTTTGGAATCCTTCCCGTCAGTGTGGATACATGTAGAGGGACTGTAACTTCAGTCCTAGGTGATTTAGAACAGGACCCGGATCAAAATTAACTTCAAGGTTCGTCGAGAACGAGGTAAGTAACGATTCCCTCGGTGATATACACGATCTTTCGGGTTATTGCACAATTGGTTTTGTGTGACGTTTGGCTAGGTTTAGATCTTTTCTTCCGTTGCGTGAAACCTAGAATCCAAACCCTAGATCGATGAGATCGCATGCTAGGAACCCGCAGGGAACCCAACATCCAAAAGGAATCTTGAAGCTCTCTTGATCGGCTACCCCTCTTAGGGTTATTAATCTACTTTTATTAAAGTGATTAACCCTAATTCTGGATTTTAAAATTAAATACGAGACCTAGTCCGAACGGACTGCTTAGTAGTCCGTTTGGTCTGGACACTTGGTCCGTTCGGACCAGTCACATAACACAGTCCGTTCGTTCGGACTGGTCAGTCCGTTCGGTCCAACACTTGGTCCGTTCGGACTGGATCCTCTAGTCCGTTCGGTCCAACAATTTGGTCCGTTCGGACTGGATCCTCTAGTCCGTTCGGTCCAACAACTTGGTCCGTTTGGACTAGATCCTCTGGTACGTTCGGTC
Organism: Tarenaya hassleriana; assembly: GCF_000463585.1. NCBI lineage: Eukaryota > Viridiplantae > Streptophyta > Magnoliopsida > Brassicales > Cleomaceae > Tarenaya > Tarenaya hassleriana. The sequence goes on from NW_010966392.1 coordinate 61,048, forward strand.
CACTCCTAGACCGAATGGTCCGGACCTCTTGTCCCGATTTCTTGACGTTTTCTCGTGCATTTGTCCTTCCCTGCGTGTGTGACCCTGTAGGCTCATTCGATATAGTAGTATAACCCGAAATCTCTATTCCGGATATACAAGTCATAGGCGGTCTCTAGCAAGACACTATGACTACCTATCTCGAATAGAGTTTGTTCGTGATCTTATGAACACCAGTGATGATTCCGGTTGATGATCGTTTTGTGTCACGATATCATATGTCGAACATAAGGCATGGACAAGCCATCTTATCTGATTCGACTGCTTTCTCGTTCACTGAGTTCGACTGTCTGAAACAGACGACGTTCGTCTATAGTGCGACCACACATTTCTACAGTCTCGCTCACACGAGGGGCCCATCGATATCTCTCTCTTTTACAAGAGGTACAAATCCAATCTTGACTATATACAATCCAGCACATGATTCGTTTCGTACCTGATACACGCCTTTATAGTCCTCCTGTTACGCAGGACGTTTGACGCATTCAAAGCACAAAACTCCTCATGTTGGATTCCGTAGATATCTCAGGTCTTAGGATCCAATCATGGAACCGTCATATGAGATTCAAGTCATGACGTTAGTCCATGTGACAATCTCATGCGGGTCAATCCAGTATTCCGTTCTCCAACGAATACCTATGATTGTGATCGTATCCAATACCTATGATCATCTATATGATCATCAATCACACATCATACTAGTATTGATATATCATTATTCCCACGACTAGGGAGTTTTAGTATCGTTCATAACAATATATGGATTTTATAACATATTAAAGCATGCACAATACGTAATGAATCAAACACTCATCCATAAACTATAGAAAGTGTCAATACATCAAATGTATCTTAATAAAGCTCGCAAACAATACATCATAGAGCACTAAACCAACAATCTCCCACTTGCTCTAATCATGGACTGCTAAATATCTAATGCCCATATCCCTAACATGACCCTCATGCTTCGACGAAGGGAGAGGCTTCGTCAACGGATCGGCAATGTTGTCATCTGTCGACACTCTGCAAATGTGCACGTCTCCTCTGTCTATGATCTCCCTGATAAGGTGAAATCGTCTGAGTATGTGTTTGGATTGTTGATGGGATCTGGGTTATTTCGCTTGTGAGATCGCTCCATTGTTGTCACAATACAGAGCAATGCGGCTATCAGCACTAGGAATCACACCCAAGTCACCAACAAACTTCCTGATCGAAACAGCTTCCTTTGATGCGTCCGACGCTGCAATATACTCAGCTTTTATAGTAGAATCTGCAACAGTCGCTTGCTTGGAACTCTTCTAGCTAAAAACGCCTCCGTTCAAGCAGAAAACATAGCCAGGCTGCGATCTGTAGTCATCCGGGTCTGACTGGAAACTAGCATCGGTGTAACCCTTTACAGCGAGCTCGTCTTCTGACCCACCGTATACCAAGAATACATCCTTTCTCCTTCAAGTACTTCAGAATGTTCTTGACGGCGATCCAGTGTGACTCACCTGGATCTGACTGGTATCTACTCGTAATGCTCAACGCGTAGGATACATCCGGTCGAGTACAAAGCATGGCATACATGATGGATCCAATTGCCGAAGCATATGGAATCCGATCCATGCGTTCTCGCTCATCAGGTGTCGTAGGACACTGACTCTTGCAGAGAACTGTGCCACTACTCATCGGTAAGGTTCCTTTCTTGGAATCTTGCATCTCGAACCGTTTCAAGACCTTATCGATGTATGTACTCTGACACAATCCTAGAAGACGTCTCGATCTATCTCTATAGATCATGATGCCTAGAATATAGGCCGCTTCTCCTAGATCCTTCATAGAAAACTGCGTTCCTAGTCAAGACTTAACGTCTTCCAAGGTAGGAACGTCATTCCCTATAAGAAGAATGTCATCTACGTACAGCACTAGAAATACTACTGTGCTCCCACTAGCCTTCTTGTAAACACATGGATCGTCTTCGTTCTGTGAGAAACCAAACCTTTTGATTGTCTCATCAAAGCGAAGGTTCCACCTCCTCGAAGCATGCTTCAGTCCATAAATGGACCTTTGAAGCTTGCACACCATCCTCGGGTTCCTTGGATCGACAAAACCTTCGGGTTGTGTCATGTATACATCCTCGGACAAGTTCCCGTTAAGGAACGCGGTCTTGACATCCATTTGCCATATCTCATAGTCATAATATGCGGCTATGGCAAGTAAGATCCTGATGGACTTCAGCATAACTACACGTAAAAACGTTTCATCATAGTCAATACCATGAATTTGACAGAATCCTTTCGTCACAAGTCGTGCCTTATACGTGTGCACGTTGCCATCCATGTCGGTCTTCTTCTTGAAGATCCACTTGCATCCGATGGGTTTTATCCCTTCAGACGCATCAACCAGAGTCCATACTTGGTTGTCTGACATGGATTGCATCTCGGACTTCATAGCCTCGACATTTCTCGGAATCCGGACTCGCCATAGCCTCCGGGTATGTGGTAGGCTCGTCATGTTCTAATAACATGAGTTCCTCATTCCCATTCAGGAGAAATCCGTATCTCACAGGCTCTTGGCGAATCCTGCCTGATCTACGAGGCTCACTCTTGAAGGTTGAGTCACAACCGGCAGTGAAACAGGATGAACTTCTTCAACTTGTTCACTCGGCTCAGCGTCTACTTGCTGCTCTCGAACTTCCTCAAGTTCGATCCTACTCCCACTAACTCTTTTGGAGATGAACTCTCGCTCCATAAAAGTTGCATTCCTGGCAATGAACACCTTGTTCTCTGCCGGAATATAGAAGTAGTAACCCTTAGTTTCCTTAGGGTAGCCTACAAATAAACACTTATCAGATTTGGAGGATAACTTATCAGTCATCTGACGCTTTACATAAGCATCACAACCCCAAATTCTGAAAAACGACAACGCGAGACGCTTCCCCATCCATATCTCATATGGCGTCATTTCAGCCGACTTCGTTGGACTCCTGTTCAACAGGTATGCATTGGTCTCTAAAGCATAGCCCCAAAAGGACTACGGAAGATCTGTCTAACTCATCATTGACCGAACCATGTCTAACAGTGTTCGGTTCCTCCGTTCAGACACGCGTTCCACTATGGCATTCCAGAAGGAGTTAATTGTGATACAATACCACAATCAACCAGATAGTCAGTGAACTCTTGGCTCATATACTCGCCACCACGATCCGATCGAAGTGTCTTGATCGTCTTGCCAAGCTGGTTCTGTACTTCATTTCTGAAAGCCTTGAACATTTCAAGTGTTTCAGACTTATGTCTCATCAAATAGACATAACCGTATCGATTGAAATCATCAGTGAACATAACGAAATACAGATAACCTCCTCTAGCTGGACAGCTCATTGGTCCGCATACATCACTATGTATCAGATCCAACAACTATGTCGCTCTCTGTCCTTTCCCCTTGAAAGGATGCTTTGTCATCTTGCCCATCAAACAAGACTCGCAAGATTCAAGAGACTCAAAGTCAAATGAATCCAGAAAACCTTCAGAATGAAGCTTCTGTATGCATTTCTCGTTTATATGGCCTAGATGACAATGCCAGAGGAAGGTCGGGTTTAAGTTGTTCGGCTTAAACCGTTTAGTACTCACGTTATAGATTGACTGTATCTTGACGGTTTATCATCCAAAGCATAAAGGCCATTCAACTGGTAATCTTTACCAAATCACCTCTATAAATGGACAGACATTTGTTCTCAATAACAAATCTGAAACCATCCGAGTCTAAGCATGAAATCGACATAATGTTCTTGCTAACGGCAGGAACATAATTGCAATCATGCAACTCCAATACATGTCCAGAAGGTAAAGTCAGATCGTAAGTCCCGATGGCTAATGCAGCAACCTTTGCTCCATTCCCAACATGGAGATCTACTTCTCCTTTTGCCAACTGTCTACTTCCTCACAACCCTTGCACATTTTCACAAATGTGCAAGGCACTTTCGGTATCCAATACCCACGATGTGGAAGTAAACAAGTTAGCATCTATAACGAAGACACCAGAAGTCGATGCTTCTATAAGCTTCTTCTTCTCTTGATCTTCCAGGTAGAGTCTATGATGTCGCAAATCTAAGAAATATGATCAAGTAATAATAACCTAGACTCAACAAATACCGCAAGTGTACGGATCGATTGTAAAAGCTGGGGTCGAACACAGGGACAAAAGTAGACAACTGAATCAAACTCCTATCAGGAATAGATCTAAAGAATAATATGAATGATGAGAATGTGTCAAAAGTAAATAATAAAACAAAGGGATAATCCCATATTCCCCCACCAATTGTACTTAAAGTTCCAATTTCCTACACGAATTTTCAATTTTCCAAAAACTTACACCGAAATTCAAATATTCCCAAATTCCCCCACGGAATATTGAAATTGATTCCAATCTCATACACAACGGCTTACGGCGTGAAACGGAACACAATTCCGTTAAAATCATAGGTGATGTGGCACGACATGTCATAAAAATTGTCCACATGTATACGCCACGTGTGAAAGCGAAAAACCGAAAATCACCAATTAAACCGAGTCGGTTTCCACATTTAACCGAAAAAATAAATTGAAAAAAAAAACCAAATCTGTTGTGACCTAATTCGACCTCCTCCCTCCAAAACACCACACTCACCATTTCTTCTGATTTCTAAATCTCCAAAAGTCGACATCCTCTGATTTCTCCGGTGAGAGCCCTTTCTGGCTGGACAGTCCTCTCCGCCGCGAGCCTCATCACCGGCGAGATCCTTTCCCGGCCTTATTGTTGACTCTCATATCCACTCTAGACCACGACACCCACTGTAATCCGTCATCTCTCTCCAGCCCATCGACTCCATCCTCGATTCCGGCGAGACTCAGTCGCTACTCCGGCGACACGCAGCCTCGATTCCGGCGACACCCTACTCGGACGTGAACATCTCCTTCTCCAACGTGACAGTAATGTTCCGCGACTTTCTCCCCTGTGTTTTTTAGTCTTAATTGGTTTTGTGTATTTAGGTGATAGTGTAATTGGGTTATGTGATATTATAGGTTGATGATGTTGTTTGATGGCGGTTTGAGCTTAGAGAATATCGAAATATGTAATGGTGTGATATATTGAGAGGAACTCGATTGTAGACGATTGTGGAATTTCAGAAATGTCTGATTGTGTGTTCATGGTTTATAGATATCGGTGTTTGTGGATCTTTGTGATACAACAGACCCTCGGTTTACAACTCGATTTCTTCGAAAATGAGGTAAGTTTCTAGTTTTGTTGTTGATTGGAAGGTGGTATATTTTATGAATAGATAGTGATAGAATGCATTCATTTTTTTTAGTTGGTGTAAAATCAACTTTCATATGGCTGGAAGTATGGAAGAAATAGACGGAAAAAGCTATTACATTAATGGATTTGTGGAGGAAGGTGTTATGGTTGATATGAATATTATGTCTTGGAGTTTTGTGAAAGATTTTGTTAAATCTCATAACATAAGTGGTGCACTCAAAGATGTGTGGTTTAAATTACCATATGAGAGTTTGGATGAAAAGAGACATGTGGTGCAAGGATGTGGGGATAATGAAATGAAGTTAATGTTTGAAATGACAACCTTATGTGGGGAGTTAGATGTATACATAGACCACCATATATCTCAGCCCACTCCAGTCAAGCAAAGGGTAGATAGGTTAGTTGAAGAGGATTTGATTGATTATGACAGTGCTGCGGATGATGATTATGTATGCTGCGATGATACAGTTGGGTATACGATGAGTCTTCTGATTATATGGATGAATTTAGGGAATATGAAAGTAGTGATGATGATTTTGTTGAAGTTCCTGTTGTTGATGAAGTTGATGTTATTGAAGATGAAGAAGTGAATTGGAGTGCGGATTATTTAGATAGTGATGATCATATCCCCCTCACACCTGAAGGAACTGATGAAGAATGGGATAATTTTGACAAGCCTAAGACAAAGATTCCGACAACATTCCCGAGTAACGAGTTCTTATATCTTGGTAAACCTTTCAATTCGGGTGAAGAATTTAAGAAGGCGTTGTTTGACTATGTGATAAATAAAAACTTCAACGTGAAGTTGTCCAGGTGGGATCGAACAAAATTGGCCGCAGTGTGTTGTAATGTGGGCTGTCCATGGAGGATTTATTGTTCGGTTGAGGTCTCAATCAATAAATGGATGATCAAGATCTATAAAGACGATCACAACCACATTGCGGAGAAGTATGCTAATATGCTAACGATGAGGCAAATAGCAAACTTGTACGTTGAGAAGATTAGGGCTGATCCGAGTTTTAAGGGGAAAAAGATACAGGATGAGATACAACGGGATCATAATCTGACAGTCTCGCTTACCAAGTGTTTCAAGGCTAGAAGTTTGGCCTTGAAAGTTGTTAGGGAAGATCAAGAAGTCCAATTTAGGAAATTGTGGGACTATGAGTTAGAGCTGCAACGTTCAAACCCCAATACGAGTACTGAAATCGGAACAAACGCAGCTTCGGGGCAGCAGGTGTTTCACAGATTCTACGTATGCTTCGATGTCCTACGAGAGTCATGGACAAGACATTGTCGTCCGGTTATCGGGTTAGATGGATGTTTCTTGAAGTGGGACTTTAAAGGGGAACTTCTTTCTGCAGTAGGTAGAGATGCCAATGACGGTATTTATCCAATTGCTTGGGCTGTTGTGCGTATCGAAGACACCGACAATTGGACTTGGTTTGTTCGGAAATTGAGGTTAGATTTAGTTTGGGCGATGGTAAAAACTTAACCATTTTGTCTGACAAGCAGAAGGTATGTTTAACTTCTTAATTTTGTTTAAAATACATTATACAGACATAAGATTCTAACTATTACTATGTAACTATGACCAGGGTTTGGTGAATGCCATCGAAGGACAGTTACCTTTGGCTGAGCATAGGATGTGCACACGATATGTATTTGCGAATTGGAAGAAACAATTCAAGGACCTCGAACTAAAACTTCTGTTTTGGAAGGCTGCCAAGAGCTACCTAGAAAGTGAGTTTCGTCAATATGTACGTGATATCCGAATGTATAACCCTTTGGCTTATGATGGTTTTATGAGGGCCCAACCGAAGAAATGGTGTCGTGCATTTTTTAACCCGGACACTAAATGTCATGACGTTAACAACAACTTATCGGAGAGTTTCAATGGGTCCATCAAAGAAGCGCGTAGCCGTCCCATGATTGATATGCTTGAAGATATTCGAAGGAGTACGATGCGGAGGATAGTGCGACGTGCAAGTCAATCAGAAAGGTGCAAAACAGAGTTTCCTCCGAGAATCATGAAAGCTTTAGAGAAGTCTCGTGAGAAATCTCGTCATTGTTACATCATTCGGAGTGGACACGGAAAATATGAGGTGTCTGAGTTTGGGGTAAGTTATGCGGTTGATTTTCCTGCTAGAACGTGTGGTTGTCGTCGATGGCAGTTGAAAGGTATCCCTTGCTAGCATTCCTTAGCTGTCATAAAAGTCAATCGAGAAAACCTTTCAAGGTAATTCTATTTTCTTTTGTATTTACATAACGTTTGGACAATAGTACATGAATAACGGACTATCTTCCCATTTTGCAGGTATATGTCTCATTACCTTCTGACATCCCCATGGCGATCAATTTATGAACATAACATATTACCCGTAAATGGTGAGCCGGCTTGGGCGAGATCAGACAGACCTCCAATTGGTGTCCCTACCACCAAAACAATGACCGGGCGACCCAAAAAACACAAAAGAATCAAAGAGCCTCAGGAGTCAACATCAAAGAGCGGTCACATGACCCGACATGGAAGAGTTTTCCGATGCAGACTCTGCAAACAACCTGGTCATAATGCAAAGACGTGCAAGAATGAACCAAGACCATCGAGTAGCAATGCACAATCGGCCAGCAATACACCCTCGAGTAGCAATGCACAATCAGATAACTCAGTTCAAGGTGAAATTGGTAACTTTCATATTTTTCTTACAATTCATATATTTCTTTTTTTTTCTATGAAAGGTGCTTCCATACCCACTCAATCGAGTCAGACAATGCAGTCCGGGCTTCCTCTCACTAGTAGACGTCGTCGTCTCCTTGGAATGGTACCAAGCAATGTCAGGATTACAACAACTCCTCCACAGCCTTTTTCAATACCAAGGCAAGCTGATATATCACATGCTAGTTCTAATGTTCGGTAAGTCGGGTTTTTTTTCATTCTGTTCAACAATCTTTTGTTTCCGTTAATATCAATAAATTGATGTTTTTTTCTTTTTACTTGGCTTGCAGATCAGGAAAACAAGTACAAGGAGATTGAAGAATATGATCCTTATTTGTTATTGCTATCGAAATGACACTATGAGAATCTACTGATGTTTTATTTTGGGTTGTCTTGGATGACATCTACTCATGTTTAATTTTCGGTTTAAGACAATGTGTATGAGATCTATGAACTCGTGTTTTATTTTGGGTTTAAGACAATGTATGCATCTATGAGTTCATGTCTTGTAATGCCTTTTTTTGGTATATTATAGTCTAATTTATTCTGTTTTAGACACGTGTATACATATATATCATATAACACACTTTTTAAAGCCATACATAATTCATATTAGATACATTGTCTCTAAACAACCATGATCCATGGATACAAAATAACTAGTCTTGTCTAACGTTCTTCAAATACTACAAACACATTCATCCATACATGTCATGGAAAACTTCAAATAACAGACAAACCATAATAATACATATAAACTGACACAAAAATAAACAAAAGCACCAACAATTTGTATTCCATTTCCTTCTTCTCTTTTTCAATTTCTCCCACCTTGCCTTCCAATTCTTGGTTTTTTCTTTGAGTTTTATCCAACTTCGCTTCCAACTCTTCCTTCTCTGTTTCCATTTTTTCCAACTTCGTTTCCAACTCTTCCTTCCCTGTTTCCAGTTTTTGCAATTTAGATTTCATTCGTTCTATTTCAGCACCTTGTTGTTGTTGTTGTTCAACATGTATATCCTCGATTTCTTCGACAATAGCTTCATCGAGCCATTTAAATACGTGAGAGTGGTTCCCCTACATCCCATTACATCAGAAAAAAAATGTTATTCACCTCTAAACAATCAAACAACAATTTTCAAATAAAATCATTACCTGATTGTCGTCCGGTTATCGGGTTAGATGGATGTTTCTTGAAGTGGGACTTTAAAGGGGAACTTCTTTCTGCAGTAGGTAGAGATGCCAATGACGGTATTTATCCAATTGCTTGGGCTGTTGTGCGTATCGAAGACACCGACAATTGGACTTGGTTTGTTCGGAAATTGAGGTTCAACCGAATCACCCAAAAAACAACATAATTTGGTCTTCAACCAAATTAACCTATATCCCAAAAACACACAACTGAAACACAAAACAGAATCAAACACATCAGCCTATACCCATTGAACATATCATACCACATTAAAACAAACTCATCTAACATGAACCAATAAAACCTATAAATTCGAAAATGTAAGGGCATAATGAGGAGGATAGGTTCACGGACGAGTACGTCGGAGGAGGACAAAGCCATCGAAAATTACCGTCACTCCGGAGGAGAAGAGGTTCGCGCTCGAGTACAGTGTCTCCGGTATCGGGGCCGAGTGTCGCCGGATTCGAGTCCGAATCTCGCCGGAGTTGAGGCCGACTGTAGCCGGAGTTGTGGCCGATGATGGTGTCGACGGTCTGGAGAGAGAGGAAGGATGAGAGTGAATGTGGTGTTTTGAAGGGAGGAGGTCGATTTTGAGGAATTAGGTTACAGCATATTTGGGTTTTTTTTATTTTTTTTATTTATTTTTCCGGTTAAATGTGGAAACCGACTCGGTTTAATTGGTGATTTTCGGTTTTTCGATTTCACACGTGGCTTATACATGTGGACAATTTTTCTGACGTGTCGTGCCACATCACCTACGATTTTAACGGAATTGTGTTTCGTTTCACGCCGTAAGCCGTTGTGTATGAGACTGGAATCAATTTCAATATTCCGTGGGGGAATTCGGGAAGATTTGAATTTCGGTGTAAGTTTTTGGAAAATTGAAAATTCGTGTAGGAAATTGGAACTTTAAGTACAATTGGTGGGGGAATATGGGATTATCCCTAAAACAAATGATAAACTATCAATAGCAAAATACTGCAGGCTTCGGGATTGCTTTACATGCAAGGGTCTTTCAAAAGATGCAAACTCGGTGGTTTATCTATCCGATTCAGGGAATTCAAGCTCTAAAGTAGAGATTATCCCTCTTGAGTCTAACCTCACTATCCAAGCTTTATCCTACTAATCTCTCGATTCAATAGTCTAAAACCCTGGATGTATGAACGAACGCTATCATAATCCCTAGGCAAATATTCATCTCTCAATGCAATACCTGTTCTATTTATTGAGTTATTTTCAGGTTAGCATCTCGTATGTCTATGCGAATTAAAACCCTAAGTTCATTCAATCAAATGGCCAACAAGATCAAACGCATTAAACGCAACTCAATAAACCGAATAGAATAAATAAAACCACAAAGTCTGGAATTA
>NW_010966392.1:71736-73706 GCF_000463585.1 Tarenaya hassleriana
GAAGAATGCTTAGTCGATTTCCCGGCTTCGTAATCTCCGTCTTCTACTCCGATCCCTTGACTCTTGATAATCGCCCCTTTTTGTATGCTCTAGTGTGTGTTTTCTGATAAAAGTCTGAATGAATTTCGACCTAGAGGCTTTCCCCTCTTATTTTCCTTCGGGTTTGGGCAAAATTGGAAGTTTTCCCGAATCTGGGGGTCGAACCGATCGTTTCGGCAAATCCAAACCGATCGGTTGAACTTTCTGAGCAACTTTTCAATTTCTGCGATGCCGAACCGATCGTTTCGTCCATCCCGAAACGATCATTTCGTGTCTCTGAGCAGTTTCGATGGGCTTCACGAATTCGCTCATCACTTCTTGCTCCGATATCGGATTTGGGTGATCTTGATGTGTATGTGTAGATATTGAGAAGAGCTTTCCAATGATGTAGAGAATGTATGTTTTGGACTTGTAGAGTGAAAGTTATTGCACTTGCAAATTCTGACGTTTTCTAAGCTTCACGTTTTCCCTGGAAACACTCTAAATGTTCCCGTTTCATCCGTTATGTGCCCATGTTTTCCACTCCTTTTGCTCTTTTATGCGTAAAAACCTGTTTAAACACCAAAGAACACAACCATGCAATGTCGAAGTCAAATGTGCCCTAGAATGCCTACAAATATGTAAAATAGAGTGAAATAAGCTAGACATCCTATATCAAAACGTCACCCAAAATACGTGTTATCAAACTCCCCCAGACTTAAACCTTTGCTCGTCCTCGGGCAAATACTCCGTGAAAAACAATCTGAAAGTAGGGCGAGACAATGACATAACTCAAAATGATAATCGAGAGCGAATGAAACAAGAACATTTGGAGTGTTTCCAGGGAACAATGACCAAGTCTGTCTATTATGATCCCTCTCTAAAGGATAGTCTTTCCTAGCTATGAGATCTATACCGCTACCCAAAACCAATCTAAGGACTTCAATAATCTATCAAGCATGTTTTTCGAACCTATTACGTCATTCTACCTAATCGTATCTAGTCTACGCTTTCGACGTCCATTCTTCTTATCTTTCTCTCCTTTTTTTTCATCTAGCTAGACTTTCTCTTTTTTTTTCTTTTACTAGCATCTCGGGTTCCTGGGACGTTGAAGTTGAAGGGTTCCTAATCAAATTTTTTTCGATTTTGTTTTATTGGATAACCCGACCCACAACTTAGACTCGAACCATCAAATCGATGCACTCATGTCCTCGAACGATTTGTTGACGAGATAATGACAGCGGAGTGTCGAGATGCTCACTATCTTTTTCTGCTCATAAAGAAATAAGAATGCATTTGATAATAGACTTTACCGATTTCAACAAACATGGGAAAGGTTCTTGTAGAAACTTTTCTACCTGACTAGACAACATCGGTCCGATGGGTTCCAACCAACGATTTCTATCCCACAAGTCATTCTAGAAAATCCTAAAGGTCAAGCAATCAATTCAACAAAACTTAGCCACGTTCAACAGATCACCATGTTTTCAAGACGTTTCTACTCTCTCATGCCATAAGTCATCACATCAATGCTCAAAATAGTTTTATGCACGTGATCTTATATGTCCTAAGCGCTATATGTAAATGCATAATCCTAACAACAAACTATATGATCCTAGAACACTCTATATGCACATGCAACTAAAAAGTGAAAAGAAAAAGGAAAAAAAATGCATACAATACTACTCTAAATAGATATGGTTTGGCGTTAGACGAATCCTCCCCCAGACTTGAATTAGACACTGTCCTCGGTGTCAATTCTCGTCTAGTAGAGGCAACCAATAAGATGAGTTAAAAGAGAAACAAATCAAAAAGGGAAAAGAATACTTAGCTCGCGATAATCGTTCGCTCACCCTTAAGTTTGCCTACGTCTATCGCATAGCTAGCTTCCTTGCCTCCTCAATAGCTCCTCATTAGAACTCAACCTGGTGATAAGAGACACAAACCAATAT
>NW_010966392.1:73743-90780 GCF_000463585.1 Tarenaya hassleriana
AACTCGGGTTGCCTCCCGGAAGCGCTTGTTTAAGGTCGTTAGCTTGACTCGTCTTGCTCATGTGGGAGGGGGTTCAGGGGGAATGGTTCTTGGAGGAATGATTTTAGGCGGAATGAGATTAGATGGGACAAACTCACCTGACTTGGTATGACTTCGATCGATGTGATGTAGTTCTTCATTTACCTTATCGAGCGACCGAAGATTGAGTGGTGGTAATTGGGAGTCAGTATGGAAGTCTGATGGAAGAGGTGGTGGATCTCTTTGAATATCAGTTTGGGGAACTGCTCGACCCGAGATGGGAATGGTCTCGGACGAGTAAACAACCAGTTCAACTTTATGTGATTTCACCTCGAATTTTCGCTTTTGTAAACATGGTTGATCAAACTAAATGTCTTCCTTGTGTTTCTTTATGTGTGAAGGGAACAGAACCGGTGGTGTTCTTGGAGGTGGAGGCACATATTTTGATTCTGTCTCTTCGTAGTTTGTCCTTGAATACTCATCTGCGGTCAAAAAGTTAGGCGTATAATCCAAATAAGCATTAGAACACTCACCTTTTTTTATGACCTGTAGTGGCTCTAACTCAGATTGCTCCACGTCCTTCATCGATATGGTGTTAAGATGCTCTTTGGAGTCCATTTCTGGTCGTTTCATAAAGGTTTCTTGCCACTGGGAGGCGATTTTAGCAGTTCTGTTGGACTGGGACTCGCGTAGTGATTGCATATAGTTCAAGAAGTTCTTTTGTCCTTGCAAAAACCGAACAAGTAAGGATTTTGTCTCATAATCTATCTCCTGCTTAGTTGCGGTCGATTGGGGGGGGCATATGCTTCAATCCTTCAAAATGATAATATGTCTCATTGCCCTGATCGTAGTGATACGGAGGTATAGTTTGATAAGTCTGAACTGATAGGATCCCTGATTCTGGACGTAGTTGAAATCCCACTGCGAAACATCCGAAGTGTATGCATCATAAGAGAGATCGGGATAGTCCATCCAATCCGGATCATAAGGGTTGGCATATGGATCATTAATAAAATAGCTCATATCCACGATTCTCTATTCATACTCCGGAAAAGGACGTGTCTGCACACACAAGAGAAAACAAAGGAGAAAAAAGACGAAAGGAAAAAAAACAAAACAAAAAAAAAGAAAATAGACCCAGACCAAGTAGAAATCTAATCCAATTGCCTAAATTGTCCCCAGCAACGGCGCCAAAAACTTGATGTTGCAAATCTAAGAAATATGATCAAGTAATAATAACCTAGACTCAACAAATACCGCAAGTGTACGGATCGATTGTAATAGCTAGGGTCGAACACAGGGACAAAAGTAGACAACTGAATCAAACTCCCATCAGGAATAGATCTAAAAAATAATATGAATGATGAGAATGTGTCAAAAGTAAATAATAAAACAAATGATGAACTATCAATGGCAAAATACTGCAGGCTTCGGGATTCCTTTACATGCAAGGGTCTTTCAAAAGATGCAAACTCAGTGGTTTATCTATCCGATTCAGGGAATTCAAGCTCTAAAGTAGAGATTAACCCTCTCGAGTCTAACCTCACTATCCAACCTTTATCCTACTAATCTCTCGATTCAATAGTCTAAAACCCTGGATGCATGAACGAACGCTATCATAATCCCTAGGCAAATATTCATCTCTCAATGCAATATCTGTTCTATTTATTGAGTTATTTCCAGGTTAGAATCTCATATGTCTATGCGAATTAAAACCCTAAGTTTATTCAATCAAGTGGCCAACAAGATCAAACACATTAAACGCAACTCAATAAACCGAATAGAATAAATAAAACCACAAAGTCTGGAATTATGAACCAAAGATCCCTACATAGCTAATCCCTAACCTACAGCAAAGGAATTACTCGCTAAACATCGAGACGTCAGGGTTCATATTAATAATATAAAACATCGTAAAATAGAAGAAGTGAAGAATGATTAGTTGATTTCCCGGCTTCGTAATCTCCGTCTTCTACTCCGATCCCTTGCCTCTTGATAATCGCCCCCTTTTGTATGCTCTAGGGTGTGTTTTCTAATAAAAGTCAGAATGAATTTTGACCTAAAGGCTTTCCCCTCTTATTTTCCTTCGGTTTGGGCAAAATTGGAAGTTTTCCCGAATCTGGGGGTCGAACCGATCGTTTCGGCAAAGCCAAACCGATCGGTCGGTTGCACTTTCTGAGCAATTTTCCAATTTCTGCGATGTCGAACCGATCGTTTCGTCCATCCCGAAACGATCGTTTCGTGTCTCTGAGCAGTTTCGACGGGCTTCACGAATTCGCTCATAACGTCTTGCTCCGATATCGGATTTGGATGATCTTGGTGTCTATGCGTAGATATTGAGAAGAGCTTTGCAATGATGTAGAGAATGGATGTTTTGGACTTGTAGAGTGAAAGTTATTGGACTTTCAAATTCTGACGTTTTCTAAGCTTCACGTTTTTCCTGGAAACACTCCAAATGTTCCCGTTTCATCCGTGATGTTCCGTAGCCCATGTTTTCCACTCCTTTTGTTCTTTTATGCGTGAAAACCTGTTTAAACACCAAAGAACACAACCATGCAATGTTGAAGTCAAATGTGCCCTAGAATGCCTACAAATATGTAAAATAGAGTGAAATACGCTAGACATCCTATATCAAAACTGAAGGATGTGATGTTCTAGGATGATCATACGATATGAGAACCATGTATGATACGATGTATTTATTGGATGAATACATTATTTATTTATTATTTATTTTGCATATTTGATAAATAATGATTATCCATGGATCGTGATGTACGATCCTAAATTCCTTAGTCGCTTGTCATTGTGGGAACAATGATGAATTAAGACTAACATGAGGCGTGATGGATGATCATGATGATAATCATGTGTATTGGATACGGATCACGATCATGAGTACTTGTTTGGAACAAGTAACTGGATGACTCGTGTGAGATTGTCGATTGGATTTTATCCATGACTTGAATCTCACTTGATGGTTCGCTTTAGATCCTCAGACTTGAGATATCTATTGTATCCATCATGACGAGTAATGTACTTTGACTGCGTCAAATGTCGTCTTTAACCGGATGACTATAAAGACGTGGCTCGGGTACATTACGAATCATGCATTGGATAGTAGATAGTCAAGATGGAACTTTGTCCCTCTCGAAAGAGAGAGATATCGCTTGGGCCTGTCGTAGGAGTGAGACTGTAGAAATGTGTGGCCGCACTATAGATGAATGTCATCTATCTCTTACAGTCTACTCGGGATACGACAAAGCATTCGAACTATGAGTTCGATTATGATATCGTGAGACAAAGAGGATCATCGTTAGAGCTATCTCTGGCTTTTCAGTTAGATCACATCTAACTCTTTCCGATACGGGTAATCATAATGTCTTGCTAGAGACCGCTTATGATTTGTAAAGCAAGATTGGATCTCGCGTTTACTGCCGTATTCGGAGGAGCCTAAAGGGTCACACACATATTGGATGGACGTGTATGGACGGGATCAAACGGACGAGAAAAATCGGATTTTTCTTTGTCTTTGAGGTCTGGTCCGGAGCTGACCAAGAGTTGGTCAGCCGGACCAGACAGACTTGGGAGAAACGGGCTGACTTGGCGAAAAACACTGTCTGGTCCGGAGCTGACCAGAATTGGTCAGCCAGACCAGACAGTGTCAGACAGAGCAAATCGAGTTTTGTTCGGAGTTCGACTGGTCCGGCGGACCGAAATCTTGGTCCGGCGGACCAGCAAGTCAGGCGGACTGAATCTCGTGGTCCGGAGCTCGGCTGGTCCGGCGGACCAGAATCGCGGACTGTCGGCAAGGAAGTTGGTCACGTGTTCTTGGTCCGGCTGACCAAGAGTTGGTCAGCCCCGGACCAAGACATTGACAAATCCGAAATCACGTTTTCTCGTCCTTTTCTTGGTGGAAACAGGTGGGGAACGTGTGAGACTCATTATTGCTCGACTCCTCTGACTTTGGAAGGTTAGAGAGACACAGAAAAACTCTCCCAAGAGAAAGAGTGATCAAGAAGGTGTTCTTGAACTCCATACACAAGAGAATTGTTCTCTTGAGCTCTAGCAAGCTTGATTCCAAGTGTTGGAATCCATTCCAAGGTGTGGAGGACTACTCAAGAGGGTGTTGGCTGCTTCAACACCTAGGCTGTGATCAACTAACCGCGTCCAGATTGTGAATCAAAGGTTAGTTTTTCTCTCAAGAAAGCTCTTCATCGAAAGGTTTGGTCCGTGGATGTTCAAAATCGTTTTGAACGCTATTTCCGCTGCGTAAACCCGCGGACCAGATCCTAGCACGGTTTTGAACCAGCGGTCTAGGATCCCGTGTGACCCAGCAGTGGTATCAGAGCTCGGTTCTTCGTTTCGATGAAGAACGATCACTCTTGAGCAAGTTTGAAATTTTGTTTAAACTTGATTTTTCCTTGGTTTTGATCTAAGATAAATTTGTTATATGATTGAATCTGTGAAAGATTAATTGATGTAACAAAACTTAGATATGAGGAGGCTTGAACCATGAATTAACTCGAGAAAACGGAACGAAAAACGGATTCGAACGGAGCGAGAAAACAGATCAAGACGAAAAATTTTCGTCTGATTTTTCTGCCCAGTTACGCGGTCCGGCGGACCGCCAGTTGGTCAGCTCCAGACCGCAAGTCCGGACCACACGAACGCAAGATCAGGCGGACCAAGGAACGGAGTGGCGGACTGAGTGTGCTTGGTCCGGCGGACCAGATTTGGTCAGCCGCTCACCAACACTTCAGTCTGCGCGTACCCAGGTCTGGTCCGACTGAGAGAGAAGAGAGGAAGTGGTCCTGGTCCGGAGCTGACCAAAATTTGGTCAGCCCCACACCAACTCAACTGACCACGACACGTCTCTTCTTCCGATTCGAGCTGAGTCCGAATTCTGAGTTGGTTTGGTCCGGCTGACCAAAAGTTGGTCAGCCCCGGACCAACCACCTGTTTTTCGGGTTTTCGCGTTTTTCTGAATTCGATTCGGTTAAGTAATGGTTACTTGACTGAGTTAATCATGATTGTTTATGGTTTATGACTTAATTATGTAGAGGGTCTACATGAATTAAGTGCATAGAACTTAATCAAGTATAAGAGTTACTTGATTGAGTGGGATGGTGGCGAAAAAGACAAAAGTTGCCTCTACGTCTAAGCCTAAGCCCGATAAGGATGACTGTCATTACTGCGGAGTGTCTGGTCATTGGAAGCGTAATTGTCACTTTTACTTGGAGGATCTTAAGGAAAAGAAGCTTGGTGACGCTTCTGCCTCATGTATTCATGTTATAGAAGCTAACATCTGTACTACATCTTCATGGGTATTGGATACTGGAAGTGCCTCACACATTTGTGGAAATGTGCAGGGACTAAGAAGAAGTAGGATGCTGGCAAAGGGAGAAGTGGATCTACGTGTCGGAAATGGAGCAAGAGTTGCTGCATTGTGTGTTGTCGTTTATGATTTGCATCTTCCTTCTGGAGTTGTTTTAGAATTGAGTAATTGTTACTATGTGTCTGTGATTAGCAGAAACATCATTTCTATTTCATATCTGGATTTGGATGGTTTTCGATTTGTGATTGAGAACTCGAGTTTGATGATTTATTGAGACAGTATTTACTATGGTAATGGTTATCTTGTGAATGGTTTATACGTTGGGAAGCATGGCCCCGAATTTGCAGAGGCAGTTTGAGGGGAAGAGTGTGTTTGATATGATCAATCAGCTCAAGACCATGTTTGAGGAGCTAGCGTATACTGAAAAGTGTAAGATGCTGAAAGCTCTGGTGAAGACGGAGATGCCAAGAGGCAGCTCTGTCAACACCCACGTCCTCAACATGAGAGTGTCGACAGATGACAACATTGCTGATCCTGTTGGTTTAGTGCTCTATGATGTACTGTTTGCGAGCTTTACTAAGATACATTTGATGTATTGACACTTTCTATAGTTTATGGATGAGTGTTTGATTCATTACGTATTGTGCATGCTTTAATATGTTATGAAATCCATGTATTGTTATAAACGATACTAAAACTCCCTAGTCGTGTATCAATGTGGGAATAATGATATATCAAGACTAGTATGATGTGTGATTGATGATCATATAGATGATCATAGGTTGGATACGATCACAATCATAGGTATACGTTGGAGAACGGAATACTGGATTGACCCGCATGAGATTGTCACATGGACTAGCGTCATGACTTGAATCTCATATGGCGGGTTCATGATTGGATCCTAAGACCTGAGATATCTACAGAATCCAACATGAGGAGTTGAGTGCTTTGAATACGTCAAACGTCCTGCGTAACAGGAGGACGTGCTTTGAATACGTCAAACGTCCTGCATAACAGGAGGACTATAAAGGCATGTATCAGGTACGAAACAAATCATGTGCTGGATTGTAGATAGTCAAGATGGGATGAGACAGGAGATCTCAATGTCGTCAGTCTGATGCTTCAACCAAGCATCCCTGATGGCTCTCGTGGCATTGGCCACAGGCTCTGGTGGTAGAGCCTCTTCCAGGACGTACGACTTCTTATCGTGCTGACAGAACCAAAGTTTGTATTGGATAGCCGCTATGACCCCCAGGAGTTAGTAGAGGTTCTCATCGAGTGGGAAGGGTTGTCGAAGCACGATGCGACATGGGAGATTGGGGAACTCTTCAACGCCCAGTTTCCGACATTTAAGCTTGAGGACAAGCTTCGTCTTCAAGGCGGGGGTGTTGATAAACCTTTCCGGGCTTACGTAAGGCGTCGGTCCAGAAAGAGAGGAGCTAAGGATCAAGTCGAGGAGCATGGAGGCAAACGATTGGAGAGGAAGTTGAATTAAGCGGAGCTGGGACCCACCCATGGAAGGATATCACAACAGAAGAATATTCCAGAGTTTGTTAACCACGGTTGTTATTAAATAAGGTCATGTCGTGTGTGTGCTAGGCCACCTCAGCGTGTTTGCTGAAGGAGGGCTATAACTATTCCATTTCATGCTTTGGGGGGGTTTTATCCGAAATCTGAGAATTGTAAGGGGGGGAGAGAGTTTCTCTCTTGACGGTGTATTTTTCTTTGCGAAGGGAAATACAATCTGAGGTTTTCTTTACAAGTGCCTATTAGTCGATCACTCACTGCTCCAGATTTTCGCTCATCGAACCGCTCCAAAAGTCTGAGTTTGAGATCATTCCAAGTCAGAAAAGGACACCGAGCTCTCTGCCAATTGTACCAGTGAAGAACTTGGCCATCGATGCTCATGGAAGCCAACTAAAGCTTCTCTCGATCCTGAATACCCCCAAGCTCGAAGTACCTCTCGGCGCGAGATAACCAACCCACTACATTGTCTCCTTCGAACACTGGCATCTCGATTTTCCGAAGGTGGATCTCAGATCCTGCTACAAGCTGTGCCCCAGCGGCATCTGCTAACGCGGCGTCAGTCTCCAGACTCGTCAGTGGAACGGCTGTCGGAAGAGAAGGCGCAGAAACCGAAGCGGGAAAGGTTTCAAAAGGTCTTTTTCCTGGATCCTGGGAACAAGAGGAATGAGTACCTGGGTCCTGAACCATTGGTGGAGTCTGCACCGATTCCTGACGTGAGTCACAGATCGAACACAATTTCTCCAGCATCTTCTCCATGACAGCGATTTTACCTAGATCTTTCTGCATCCCTACAATTGTACCCTGAAACACCTCCATATTGGATTGAAATTGCTCCAGTTTGGAAGAAACCATCTCCTCCAATTGTTCAAAACGTTGATCTTTCTCCTTTGGTAAGAACAAAGAACAAAGAGGTGTATTTCACTCAGAAAATATGAAGAACAACTGTGAAAGGCTTGTTTCAAGAGAGGCCTCCACTCTCACTCCCCACAATTCTCAGTCAAACACTCGATAACCCCCCAACTGAAACAACATAGATACATATAGAATAACACCACCCATTCCTCCCCACTAACCCACACCTCCATAAACATCGCAGACATATTCTTAAATATAATAATAATGTAACTCCCACCTCCTTCATGCTTCGTAACTATTTTGCTTACTCAGCAACCTCCTGATCGTTCTCCTTTCTTGCTCTCTCCTGCGCATCGTCCTTCTTGGCCCTCTTTCTTGTCCCATCCTCACTCATCTTTCTCTTCTTCCTCGTATAAATACGGAAAGGCTTATCACTTTCTCTTGACAAAGTAATCGCCTGAGAGAGCAGCCTTCTCCAGAGCAACAGCTACTAACAAATCATCAGATCCTTAAATATCTAACCAACATCCCTTCTACGAAGATCAACTATTCACTGAACTGAACAGGTTTGTGTTATTTTCTAAGAGAGACTTGATTATAAATGACATGAGATGTATACCTCAAACAGAGGATCCCTTCCAACAATAGAAAATACTTCCTCTGCCAGTTTCTTAATGACTTTTGCTCGGGATCATAGTTTCTGTAAACAACACGATGTCCAAAACCCGACATCTTCTGTTATGCCTTTTCAAGTTTATGTTAAGGGCTGAAGGAAGAAGGAAGAGATGTCAGGAGAAGCTTCGGTTTGAGAGGAAGGTTCCACAGACAACAGAGCAGAAATTCCAGAGCGGCTAATTATGATGTTATTCTGTTATTGCTTATGATTACAGTTTTGCTTTTGGGCATGTACATGTTTTTGGTAGAAGAAACGGTTTTAGTACAGCTCAGCATCTGCCGCTGAAGCTGCAGTATATGGACGGCTAGTAGAAGAAGTGAGGGGCACGTTTTGATTCTGGGAATTGTCATGTAAAGGGGAGAGAAGGGGTCTCTCATTAATCAAACCCACTTGTTTTGGTTTGTTAAGAAAGGAATTTTCTGCTTGTTTCTTTACAAATTGATCTGAGTTCATAACATCTTCCTCTTCCTGGACGTACATTAGTAAGCGGATGAGAATATCGATAGGATGACCGGACCAGAAATTCAAGTAACTTGTGGTTCAAAAAATAACTTACCTGTTCTTCACACCCTCGATTAACTCTCGGATTTTTCAACGGTTCCAATCTCCGATAATATCTTTAACACAGCCTGATGGAACCAAAGATGTTAGCACAAAAAAGAAAAACGTATAAAATTTGGACACCAGTTTAAACCTCATTTGCACCACCATGCAGGGGACCATATAGTGCACCAACAGCTCCGGCCACAGCAATGTACACATCAACACCACTGCAGAAACACGTGATTCAGTAAGATACCTCTTACCAGACTCGTTCGTCATCATGCCCAAACCAAAGAAAAGAGATGTACCTGGAAGCAAGATGCCTGGCAACAGCAGTGGAACAATTCATTTCATGTTCCGCATGCAGTATAAACAGGATGTCCAGGACTCGAGCCAGTCGAGGATTAGGTTTGTAAGACCTATTGCCCCTGTGATCATTTGAAAAATAGAAACTTGTTGGGACAGTGATTTCAGAAACTATGCAACT
This sequence comes from Tarenaya hassleriana, assembly GCF_000463585.1. NCBI lineage: Eukaryota > Viridiplantae > Streptophyta > Magnoliopsida > Brassicales > Cleomaceae > Tarenaya > Tarenaya hassleriana. The sequence goes on from NW_010966392.1 coordinate 83,191, forward strand.
GTTCGACATGATCAATGCTTCCTATGAATGGGTTTAGGAAACATAAATCAGAAATAAAAATCTTAAACATTGTTGATGATCCTTTCAAGTGTCTAACCAAATTAAGAGGAAAGTGATAGTGGGCAGCCACATACATGGAATCCAGGATATAGAAGAAATTCTCTGCATAAGAAAGGTTGCTAGAAGGAAGAACTGGAGGCCTTCCTGCCATCCTCAGATACGCAGCTGCTGCAAAAGCAGGTGCCTGCAAACGCATTCGATTTCATAAGCACATTGCAAAACTTCAGTCCAAAACCCACATTTAAATTCAAATCCATTTACAGATTTTGGGTGAAAAATTGAATAACCGGACACAAGGAGAAAGTAACAAAACAACAAATGGAAAAAGGGAAAACATACCTTTCCAAGAATGCGAACAATCTGTTTGTCTCTAACTTGTTTAGACTTGTAAATATCATGGTCCTGCTCCTGCTCCTGCACCCATTGCGAAGTCCCGACAAACCAATAAACAAACTAAAGCATAGTATATTCATATGGCCAGTTTCAGAAAGAGCTCATCTTAACAACACCGACAACACAATTGCAGACATGTCATTAGACAAGAAGTCAGTCCCAACTTACCCTGACAGCAGGGTTTGCATCAGGATGAAAGACCCATTGCACTAACAAGAACTCTCATTGGGTGAGTATCATGAGGCATAGACTGTATAATATCCTGCAAAAACATTCATAATAAGAAATATCAAGTCAAAACAAACATATTTTTTCACCAAACACTTGCTTTTCAAAATCGCCGGTACATTCGTCGCATATCTATAGCTCAAGAGCTCTAAGCTGAGTTCAGAACCCTCGATCGACATCAAACTATGTTGCTGTCCAATCAACTCGAAATGTTTTACAATGGTCAAACAGTCAGACCATCATGCAGACCTCCAGCACTAGACAACCGGAAACCGCCGAACGGTGGCACCGAACACGGAGAAGCGAGAATCGCCTCGCCGCACGAGAGAGAAACACAAGGATGAAGAACCAGGAAAAAACTTGGCGAAATCCCCAAGGGTTTTTTACCCAAATAACCCACTTGGGTCGCATCTATTTCATCTGTACACCACCGAAAACATAACACATTTTTTTCCCGTGAAAAGACGAAATTACCCTTAATGAATTACGATATTTATCCGTTCGAAAACAAGTTCGTTATTACGACTTCGTAATTAAGTCTAAATATAGTTACAATTGATTCAAAAAAAGGTGGCAAAAAAATCAACTGTCTTATTTTAGTTGTATATCAGTTATATGTTAGTCGTAATAAGGTGCAAAAAATAAAACGAAAAGGGTATTTCGGACTTTTCCAACCGAAAAGTGGGTTAAAATTGAAAAAAAAAAAAAAATTTCGGTGGTGTATACATGACCTATACTCACTGCGGAGTTAAGCAACCTCGAGAAAAGCGCTTCTCTAAGCCAAGGCCCAACTCCTCGATTGGGTATCCTCGATATCGGAGGATGCCTTCATCTCCGTCGATGTAAGAAATAAAAGAACCGGACAGGAGCCATGTCCAAGTAACCAGGATCGTAAAATTTAAGCCCTTTGTCTCCCTTACCAGTCGTTATCTGCCCACCATAAACTGATCCGACTCAAAATTCTTTAATCAGACGTCAAATTTCTTCTCATTTCCAAGGACAAATAGGTAATACAGATCGAAATTCGGAGCGAAAACATCAAGTTCACCGTTTATCCACTACCCATGATCCTCGCAACCAAAAAGACAATTTTTTCAGCTTCCAGATTAGGTTCGGACATACCTCCTTGAAATCAACGGATTTAACGGTACCTTCGTCGGAGTCCGGGACCTGATATGTCTTCCTCTTGCGCTCGTCGACGATCGTCAGCGTTCCCTTGGGGGAACCATGCGGAGAAATGTTCGCCGGCGTGCACCATCGCTCGATCGCGGACGATCTGACTGGCTCAACCGTAATCAAATATGCCGACAGAAATGTTCTTTCGTTCTTATTTATATCCTTTTAGAGCAAGCGAGTTCTCTGCGGGCAAGATTATGGGACCAAAGTGACGTGTAAAACTCTAACGGTGAGATCAAATCATTTGAATCAACGGCTAAGATTTCTTCTAGAAACCGAATATTCAAGTGCCTAGAATCTTATCTATCATTCATACGGGGACTTTAAGAGAGGGACCTCTAACCCACTCTACCAGATCGGCGGTGGGCTTATGAACTTGACACGTGCCAATATCCTAAAGCGAGTGGACTATAAGGGCTGGAAAAGCGCGTATTGGTGGGCTTGCCTCCCTCGATACGCTGAACACCCTTTGAATAACGCATTGTGAGTCTTTATTTAGTTTATGGGCCCGAATTGACGGAACGAGCCTTTGTAAGAACAGATGTAACGTTTAGCAATATGAACCAGACCAGGGGTGTCAACTGAGCCCGAGTCCCGAAGCCCGGCCCGGCCCAACCCGTAAAATATCGGACTTTGGACCGAAGTTTTTTTATCCGAAAAAATCTGGCTTTCGGACCGGACTCGAATCGGGTTTTGGATCCGAGTCGGATCACACCTGAAAGCCCGAAAATTTAAAAAGAAAAAAAAATAAACATTTACAAAGAAAAATCCGCGCACCAGTCCGGCCCGGCCCAACCCGAGCCTAGAGTGCATAGAATCGGGTTTCAGATTTAATTATATAGGCACAATAAAAACGTGCCGGTCCGAGCCCGAGTCCGAAACCTCTGGGCCGAGTGCAGGCTCGGGCCGGACCGGTTCGATTGACACCCCTAAACCAGACCACATGCTATCACATCACAAGTTACTCGGCAAAAATGATAATAATATTAAAAAGAATACACAATTTCTTCCAAATCATTATATCGTCCAATTTTTTTTAGGGAGAATCCTCGTAAAATATCTGTACTTTTTCCTCGTCTCAATTTAATACCTGTACTTTTTTAATTATTGAATAATACCTGTACAATTGATTTTTCTCCAAATAAAACTTATACTTTAAATTATTAGCCAAAAATATCTACCGTGAAATAACTGCCACGTAGACAAACGAAAATCCCTACGTGGCGGCAAAATTCTCATTATCTCTCCTAATCATCACGCCATGTCATCGCCACGTCAGAAATTATATAAAAAATAATTAATTAATAATAATAATAATAAATCATAAAAATAAATAATAAAAATATATATACATACACATATACACATAACATATATATACATATATATATACATACATATGTATATAAATATATACATATATATACATACATATAAACACACATATATTTATACCAAGACATATATAACTATACATATATATACATACACACACATATATATCAATACATATATATACATATACATATATACATATATATACATATATATACACATATATAAATATATATATACATGTACATACACACACATATGTATATATCAATACATACATATACATACACATATATCTACATATACATACATATATTAATAATAATAAATTAACTAATAATAATAAATTAAAAAATAAAAATATATATACATACACATATACACATACATATATATACATACATGTACATATACAAATATAAACACCCACACATATATATACATACATATAAATATACACACATATATATATATATATTAATACATCTTATGATTCTGATTTCATAATCAAACACAATAATACGGCCAAGCAAATGAGAACAGAAAGTTAACATGAAGACCGACAAACCAACCCCGAATGAACTAGACGATACATGAATCAACATCGCCCAAAACATACATCGATTTTGGCCTATTGTTGGGCAACACTTAAAAGTTAAAACTTCTTGGGCTAACCTATGGGCTTACAAGGAGATATTTTAGAATTGTATTCTCAATAAATGGGCTGCATATCAAAGCCCAAAGAGTCCAAAAATATTATGCACAAGATGTCATCTCATTGGAGAGGATATGGTGCCACATTTGTACCAAATTTCGGCCAGCCCTTATCAAGCACGAATTTGGGAAGCTTTCTACATCATTTCAACCTCATGAAGACCTTATTTAAGACCCCTAACCGTTGCAGACGTTGGTCGTCCACTTCCACCAACTTTCCACTTTTTCTTTACTTTATGGTATTTGTTTCCATTATCTTTCTTTTGTATTGTGTTAGCTCCTCCTTATGCACAAATTTTCTTTGTTTTTTTCTGTGTTTCTAGCCTATTTAAAGGCCTTTGTATGTCAAAAATGATAGACTTTGAATTGATAAGAAATCGAGTTGTATTTTGCTTCTTCTTCTTGGTGTGTCCGAGAGTATCGCCTTCTGCGCATGTATGTGTGTGTCACCCTTGTGCAAGGTCAAAACGTGGTAGATTCAATGTTGGTTTGGATCTTTTGAATCCTCTTTCATATCCCTATCTTCCACCAAAAATTGGGAATCATCCGAGTGCCCTTTGGCCTGGAACTTCCCTTCCATCTATCACCTAAACCGAGTGCCCTCGAGCGCTCTGTTTTAGTCCGACTTGTGGGTTGATTTCTAAGGACTCCGAGTGCCCTTTGGCCTGGATATCCTCTTGAAATCTAACCATAGGAATACCTTAGTGAGTCTCCAAGTGTGTCTTCTGGTTTCTAGCTTGTTATATTCGTTGTCCAAAAAGGCAACATAAGACACGCACATACAAACTGCAGTTCACCGAAGGAAACGAGCGAGACTTTATTGGCTCCGTGCGTGTATCAAGCGTCCATCGACGATTTCTCCGTACATGAATCTTCAATTTGATATTTGTCTAACCAATTTGCGTAAAATTTTAGATACTTGTTTGCAGACCAATCTTGTATTCAATTGAGAGAAATGTCATTTTATGGTACAAGAATGCATCATACTCGGACACAAGATTTCTAACAAATACATCAAGTTTGATAAGGCAAAGATAGAAGTGATTGAGAAGCTACCACCACCGCATAACATCAAAACTATCTGCAGCTTACTAGGCCATACCGATTTCTACTGTCGTTTCATCAAGGAATTATCTAAAATCACCGAACCTCTCACGTATCTCCTTTGTAAGAATGCACCTTTCATTTACTAACGATTGTCTTGCAGCTTTTGAGAAGTTCCTTCCATTCTTGCTGTCTCACTTCACGATCTACAAACTCCTCCTTTTTCTTTCCTCAAAACTAAAGAATGATTGGGTAGATCGACGAAGACGTTGACTCTACCGCCTATCATCTTTTTTTGCTTATATTGGTTTTGTATATTTTTATATACAATTAAAAGTTTATATATTTATTTGATAAATTTAAAAAAAGTTCATGTTTTTTTTGCGAAACTCTATTAAATATATAAATAATTAACAATTTTTTTTTTCTACAAGAAAAATAACATATACGGAAACCAATAATAGTTATTAAATCCATAAGTTTTATTCACAAAAATGTAAGTACATGCCATATATCTTTTATGAATATTCATCATACATACACATATACGGTAAATTTCATATGAAAAAAACTTTATAGTGAAACTGATCTCACTATTAAATGTATAAATATTCAAAAATGATTTTTTCTATAACAAGAATAAAATATATGGAAAACAATAATATGGATTCGTATCCATATTTTTTATTTACAAGATGCAAGGACCCTTGATTTATCTTATACGAGTATTCATCATATAATATACATATGTAATGTGTGTGTTTATAGGTAAACGCTAAGCAAATCACACTATTAAATGTACAAATGTACGCAAATGGTTTGTTTGTTTTCTTATATAAGTGATAATACGGATTCAAACCCTATTTTTTATTTACAAAATAGTAAACACAGTTGATGTATATGCAGTCTAAAATTTTAGATGGTAAGTTACAAGGATAAGTATTTAATTTTAGGATAGATGCAAAGAAATTCAACTATCATTTTGTAAGATTTAAATTTTGAATAAGAATTGGATAGGCCATATATTTGATCTATCTTATGAATAATTCATCTGAATGGGGGAGTGTTGAAGAGAAAAAAAATGATAAAAGTAAGGAAATATATATCTAAAAATTATAGGATAATTGTAGATTTAGGGGAGAAAAGCATAAAAAAAAGAAGAAGAATAATTGCAAAGAAAAAATATATCTCAATTCATATACATTATGACACGAGGACGGGGGATGTTGCTGAAGACTGGCACTTGGCGGTGGTAAGGAAATAATCAGAGAGAGAGGCAAAAGGAGAGAATTCATACCAAAAGGTGAAGTACGCTAACAGGGATCCAGAATCTAAAGCCTGCAAAAATTCCGCAAACCCGTCAACATACAAAACAACAGTTACTCCGACCAGGATAGCTAACATTGTTTCTTAAGTGTCTCACCAAATAGCAACACTCATTCCATCATAACTAATGCATCATCGATCAGCTCTTCACCTTAACCCTCTAAAATCCAATCTTTCACTACATAATTATCATGCTTTCCTAATCCCATTGCTCTGTTTTTGAAGATTACCGACTTAATGGAATTGTTGTAGAGTGTTTGAGGGGAAGAGATGCACACAAAATCTGGATTTATCATTTACCTATATATCGATCCAGAGTAGAAATCGAGGTTAGGGTAAAGCTTTCTCTTGACAAAGTAATCGCCTGAGAGTGCAGCCTTCTCCAGAGCAACAGCTACTAACAAATCATCAGATCCTTAAATATCTAACCAACATCCCTTCTAAGAAGATCAACTATTCACTGAACTGAACAGGTTTGTGTTATTTTCTAAGAGAGACTTGATTATAAATGACATGAGATGTATACCTCAAACAGAGGATCCCTTCCAACAATAGAAAATACTTCCTCTGCCAGTTTCTTAATGACTTTTGCTCGGGATCATAACAGTCAAAACTTACTGTCCAGTAGATAAAAAATCTCGTATTATAGTCACCGTACAAGTCTTCATCGGGTCGTTGGACAAAGATGACATGGACATATATAGAAGGTGAAACAAGAGAGACTGTATGTATATATGAATCGAGACAAGAGAGATACATGACGCAGCTGCGAGAAAACTTATGCATAAGATGACCAGCCGAATCAGAATAAGACCTGCCAACCAGCTTCTATGGTGTTGAGATCAGAACCATTGCCGGAGGCAACCCATGTCTGGGCCAAGCTGAACTCATCGGGTCGTTGGACAAAGGGTTTCCAGACATTTATGGATGATTTCGAACCGTAAACCCTGACGTTCTTTGCTTGCACTATTCCGTACTAAAGCAGCACCAAAAACAAAAGAGATCAAATGAGGGTTAAGTAATGGCTGCAAAGATATTCAAATGCATATATATAGAGATGGATATACCTCGTGGACAGAAGCACCTAGACCACTTGAAACAACTTGTTGGATGGTCCTATACCTCTTTTTCCCGAAACTCTCGAGGGAAGTCGACCTTAAGAGATCTTCTTCTTTTGTTCTCCTCACCGGAACTGTGTTTTCCGGGCACTCTCCATACATGTGCCACAACTGACGTAAACCCTTCGGCTTATCGTCGGTGTTTTCTGCAGGTTCGGAACTTGGCCTCATCTAATAGTTCCCCCCAAAAAAAAAA
>NW_010966392.1:91276-96327 GCF_000463585.1 Tarenaya hassleriana
GTTCTCTTTTGGCATGACTAATAACTCAATCGTTGATTATGTGTATTATGGGTTCCGAGAAATGGTTAAAAGTTGATTGTTTTTACTTTTAAATTCGACGAGGGGGTAAATTCTCAATTTTCTTCTTTGATTCGATATCCAACAATTTAGTTGTTTATGTGTATGGACCAAAGCTACAATCAATCTAAGTTTGATAATCTTGTCATGACTCCGGACCAAATTCTATAAATTAAATTAATCCAATTAAACATGTTATATATACACACACACACGCACTCAAACTTATCATAGACGCTATGTCATTTAATATATTATACAATATTAGCACTCTATAATCAATTATTGAGTTTGACTGCTGGCTGAAATCGGTACATTTTACTGATAATTTTTTTTATTGAAAATAGAAAGGAGTAATAGAACACGTATAATATATATAAACATGCGAATCTACATTAATTGAGTCCGGACCAAATTCTATCAATTAAATTAATCCAATTAAACATGTTAAATAGATATATATGCACACTCAAACTTATCATTATTTAATATATTATACAATATAAGCACTCTATAATCAATTAGAGTTTGACTGCTGGCTGAAATTGGTACACTTGACTAATAATTTGATTGGAAATAGAAAGGAGTAAAAGAACACGTATATATATAAACATGCGAATCTACATTAATTATGTTATCATAGATGCTATGTAATTTAATTTTAATTTTCATTCAGACCAAAACAGAAGTCGAGACTGTAAAGAAAGTGCAAGAAGATTACCTTTATCCAGTGACGGAAGCTTTCATTATTAGTGATCGATTGCTCTCCCAGGCACATATATCTACTTGCTCATTGTCGAAGATAAGCAGAAGTTCCAGAATATGGAGGCCATGGACATGAAAGCTACGCGGGCTTTGAAGAGGCACTACCCTGTAAATATCTCTTTCGTGGCATGCACGTTATTCACACCACAACGAAAGAAGATTATGATTTGATTAAATAAATAGCCCATCAGGAAAAAAAAACACAATTTCACTAACAATTGCTAGTATAAGTTCAAAAGAGACATGCATCCTCCAGTGATCACATCATACACATGGATTCATTTATGACACGAGGACGGGGGATGTTGCTGAAGACTGGCACTTGGCGGTGGTAAGGAAATAATCAGAGAGAGAGGCAAAAGGAGAGAATTCATACCAAAAGGTGAAGTACGCTAACAGGGATCCAGAATCTAAAGCCTGCAAAAATTCCGCAAACCCGTCAACATACAAAACAACAGTTACTCCGACCAGGATAGCTAACATTGTTTCTTAAGTGTCTCACCAAATAGCAACACTCATTCCATCATAACTAATGCATCATCGATCAGCTCTTCACCTTAACCCTCTAAAATCCAATCTTTCACTACATAATTATCATGCTTTCCTAATCCCATTGCTCTGTTTTTGAAGATTACCGACTTAATGGAATTGTTGTAGAGTGTTTGAGGGGAAGAGATGCACACAAAATCTGGATTTATCATTTACCTATATATCGATCCAGAGTAGAAATCGAGGTTAGGGTAAAGCTTTCTCTTGACAAAGTAATCGCCTGAGAGTGCAGCCTTCTCCAGAGCAACAGCTACTAACAAATCATCAGATCCTTAAATATCTAACCAACATCCCTTCTAAGAAGATCAACTATTCACTGAACTGAACAGGTTTGTGTTATTTTCTAAGAGAGACTTGATTATAAATGACATGAGATGTATACCTCAAACAGAGGATCCCTTCCAACAATAGAAAATACTTCCTCTGCCAGTTTCTTAATGACTTTTGCTCGGGATCATAGTTTCTGTAAACAACACGATGTCCAAAACCCGACATCTTCTGTTATGCCTTTTCAAGTTTATGTTAAGGGCTGAAGGAAGAAGGAAGAGATGTCAGGAGAAGCTTCGGTTTGAGAGGAAGGTTCCACAGACAACAGAGCAGAAATTCCAGAGCGGCTAATTATGATGTTATTCTGTTATTGCTTATGATTACAGTTTTGCTTTTGGGCATGTACATGTTTTTGGTAGAAGAAACGGTTTTAGTACAGCTCAGCATCTGCCGCTGAAGCTGCAGTATATGGACGGCTAGTAGAAGAAGTGAGGGGCACGTTTTGATTCTGGGAATTGTCATGTAAAGGGGAGAGAAGGGGTCTCTCATTAATCAAACCCACTTGTTTTGGTTTGTTAAGAAAGGAATTTTCTGCTTGTTTCTTTACAAATTGATCTGAGTTCATAACATCTTCCTCTTCCTGGACGTACATTAGTAAGCGGATGAGAATATCGATAGGATGACCGGACCAGAAATTCAAGTAACTTGTGGTTCAAAAAATAACTTACCTGTTCTTCACACCCTCGATTAACTCTCGGATTTTTCAACGGTTCCAATCTCCGATAATATCTTTAACACAGCCTGATGGAACCAAAGATGTTAGCACAAAAAAGAAAAACGTATAAAATTTGGACACCAGTTTAAACCTCATTTGCACCACCATGCAGGGGACCATATAGTGCACCAACAGCTCCGGCCACAGCAATGTACACATCAACACCACTGCAGAAACACGTGATTCAGTAAGATACCTCTTACCAGACTCGTTCGTCATCATGCCCAAACCAAAGAAAAGAGATGTACCTGGAAGCAAGATGCCTGGCAACAGCAGTGGAACAATTCATTTCATGTTCCGCATGCAGTATAAACAGGATGTCCAGGACTCGAGCCAGTCGAGGATTAGGTTTGTAAGACCTATTGCCCCTGTGATCATTTGAAAAATAGAAACTTGTTGGGACAGTGATTTCAGAAACTATGCAACTGTTCGACATGATCAATGCTTCCTATGAATGGGTTTAGGAAACATAAATCAGACATAAAAATCTTAAACATTGTTGATGATCCTTTCAAGTGTCTAACCAAATTAAGAGGAAAGTGATAGTGGGCAGTCACATACATGGAATCCAGGATATAGAGGAAATTCTCTGCATAAGAAAGGTTGCTAGAAGGAAGAACTGGAGGCCTTCCTGCCATCCTCAGATACGCAGCTGCTGCAAAAGCAGGTGCCTGCAAACGCATTCGATTTCATAAGCACATTGCAAAACTTCAGTCCAAAACCCACATTTAAATTCAAATCCATTTACAGATTTTGGGTGAAAAATTGAATAACCGGACACAAGGAGAAAGTAACAAAACAACAAATGGAAAAAGGGAAAACATACCTTTCCAAGAATGCGAACAATCTGTTTGTCTCTAACTTGTTTAGACTTGTAAATATCATGGTCCTGCACCCATTGCGAAGTCCCGACAAACCAATAAACAAACTAAAGCATAGTATATTCATATGGCCAGTTTCAGAAAGAGCTCATCTTAACAACACCGACAACACAATTGCAGACATGTCATTAGACAAGAAGTCAGTCCCAACTTACCCTGACAGCAGGGTTTGCATCAGGATGAAAGACCCATTGCACTAACAAGAACTCTCATTGGGTGAGTATCATGAGGCATAGACTGTATAATATCCTGCAAAAACATTCATAATAAGAAATATCAAGTCAAAACAAACATATTTTTTCACCAAACACTTGCTTTTCAAAATCGCCGGTACATTCGTCGCATATCTATAGCTCAAGAGCTCTAAGCTGAGTTCAGAACCCTCGATCGACATCAAACTATGTTGCTGTCCAATCAACTCGAAATGTTTTACAATGGTCAAACAGTCAGACCATCATGCAGACCTCCAGCACTAGACAACCGGAAACCGCCGAACGGTGGCACCGAACACGGAGAAGCGAGCGGTGGTAAGGAAATAATCAGAGAGAGAGGCAAAAGGAGAGAATTCATACCAAAAGGTGAAGTACGCTAACAGGGATCCAGAATCTAAAGCCTGCAAAAATTCCGCAAACCCGTCAACATACAAAACAACAGTTACTCCGACCAGGATAGCTAACATTGTTTCTTAAGTGTCTCACCAAATAGCAACACTCATTCCATCATAACTAATGCATCATCGATCAGCTCTTCACCTTAACCCTCTAAAATCCAATCTTTCACTACATAATTATCATGCTTTCCTAATCCCATTGCTCTGTTTTTGAAGATTACCGACTTAATGGAATTGTTGTAGAGTGTTTGAGGGGAAGAGATGCACACAAAATCTGGATTTATCATTTACCTATATATCGATCCAGAGTAGAAATCGAGGTTAGGGTAAAGCTTTCTCTTGACAAAGTAATCGCCTGAGAGTGCAGCCTTCTCCAGAGCAACAGCTAATAACCAGGATCGTTAAATTTAAGCCTTCTGTCTCCCTTACCAGTCGTTATCTGCCCACCATAAACCGATCCAACTCAAAATTCTTTAATCATACGTCAAATTTTTTCTCATTTCCAAGGACAAATAGGTAATACAGATCGAAATTCAGAGCGAAAACATCAAATTCACCGTTTATCCACTACCCATGCTCCTCGCAACCAAAAAGACAATTTTTTCAGCTTCCAGATTAGGGTTGGACATTCCTCCTTGAGATCAACGGATTTAACGGTACCTCCTTCGGAGTCCGTGACCTGATATGTCTTCCTCTTGCGCTCGTCGACGATCGTCAGCGTTCCCTTGGGGGAACCATGCAGAGAAATGTTCGCCGGCGTGCACCATCGCTCGATCGCGGACGATCTGACTGGCTCAACCGTAACCAAATGTGCCGACAGAACCGCCGATCTAGCTTTCACACTTTCCGAAATCTCCATTGCCACCGAATAAAATGATCAAAACCCAAAAATCGAAATGAAAAGAGAGGGAAGAAACAAACGGAGGAGAACATTCGTTTTTCTTTCGTTCTTATTTATATCCTTTTAGAGCAAGCGAGTTCTCTGCGGGCAAGATTATGGGACCAAAGTGACGTGTAAAACTCTAACGGTGAGATCAAATCATTTGAATCAACGGCTAAGATTTCTTCTAGAAACTGAAAATTCAAGTGCCTGGAATCTTATCTATCATTCATACGGGGACTCTAAGAGAGGGACCTCTAAGGCTCT
>NW_010966392.1:96632-103157 GCF_000463585.1 Tarenaya hassleriana
CACCTGAAAGCCCGAAAATTTAAAAAGAAAAAAAATAAAAATTTACAAAGGAAAACCCGCGGACCAGTCCGGCCCGGCCCAACCTGAGCCTGGAGTGCATAGAGTCGGGTTTCAGATTTAATTATATAGGCACGAAAAAATCGTGCCGGTCCGGGCCCGAGTCCGAAACCTCTGAGCCGAGTGCGGGCTCGGGCCGGACCGGTCCGATTGACATCCCTAAACCAGACCACAGGCTATCACACACAAGTTACTCGGCAAAAATGATAATAATATTCAAAAGAATCCATAATTTCTTCCAAATCATTATATCGTTCAATTTTTTTTAGGGAGAATCCTCGTAAAATACCTGTACTTTTTTCTCGTCTCAATTTAATACCTATACTTGTTTAATTATTGAATAATACATGTACAATTGATTTTTCTCCAAATAATACCTATACTTTAAATTATTGGCTAAAAAATACATACCGTTAAATAACTGCCACGTAGACAAACAAAAATCCTACGTGGCGGCAAAATTCTCATTATCTCTCGTAATCATCGCGTCATGTCATCGCCATATATATATATACATATATACATATATTTATATATTGATATGTATGTATATATATCGCATGTATATATGCATATACATATATATATATATGTATGTATTTATATATGTATGTGTTTATATGTATGTATGTATATGTATATATATGTATTGATATATATATATATGCGCTTATATATATGTATATGTATATGTGCATATATATGTGTGTATATATATATATATGTATATGTATATATATATGTATATGTATGTATTGATATATATATATATTTATATATGTGTGCATGTATTTATATGTATGTATATGTGTATATATATACATATATATGTGTGTATATATGTATATGTATGTATGTACATGTATATATATGTATTGATATATATATATATGTGTGTGTATGTATATATATATATATGTATATTTATATATGTATTGGTGGAGGAGCTAAAATGTATATTTATATATGTATTGATATATATGTGTGTGTATGTATATATATGTATATTTATATATGTATTGGTATAAATATATGTGTGTGTTTATATGTATGTATATATATGTGTATGTATATATGTTTATGTATATATGTACTACACCGAAACCCATAACCAAGCATGTAACAACCCGTGACCGCTACGAATTGTCGAAACTGCCCCCACAGACCTTTCAGCGTGTTTTGTCCTCACTCCCATGCATACCGAGACACTTCCCAGTAGGTCACCCATCCTGAGATTGCTCCAGAGTCAGCACGCTTAACTTTGAAGTTCTCTCGGGATAGACAACCAAAAAGGTAGGTGCACCTTGTTGCTATGAGTAGCCCTACTAATTCTTTTATGTTATCTTAGACCGTATAGTCCGATACCTATACAGCCCTCGGATCTCGCTCATTACGGTGTGTTCGATTCATCCCTGTACCCCCTACCCAGAAGCTCGTCAGGAGCCGCCCCTTGTTCGTGCCTCTACACTGGCGATCACTCCCCGCCCTCCTACGGTATCTGAATTGTCACAGGCCCACCAGCTTCCGCCTGGTTCGTCCTCGAACCACACCGTACTGGGAGAGTACCGGCTCTGATACCATATGAACAACCCGTGACCGCTACGAATTATCGAAACTGCCCCCACACAGCAACCCGAGACCTTTCAGCGTGTTTTGTCCTCACTCGCACGCATACCGAGATGCTTCCCAGTAGGTCACCCATCCTCAGATTGCTCCAGAGTCAGCACGCTTAACTTTGAAGTTCTCTCGAGATAGTCAACCAAAAAGGTAGGTGCATCTTTTTGCTATGAGTAGGCCAACTAATTCTTTTATGTTATCTTAGACCGTATAGTCCCATACACAGCCCTAGGATCTCTCTCATTCCGGTATGTTCGATTCATCCCTGTACCCCTACCCAGAAGCTCGTCAGGAGCCGCCCCTTGTTCGTGCCTCTGCACCGGCGATCACTCCCCGCCCTCCTACGGTATTTGGGTTGTCACAAAGCAATTGATCGGCCCCGGACCAACTTAGTCAGCCAGACTGCGCTTGGATGGACGGACCAAGTGGAAGAAAGAGGGAAGGGACCTGGTCAGCCGGACCACGATTGGTGAGGGGCTGACCAGGACCACTCAGGCGGACCAAAACAGGGACGAACGGACCAAAAGGACGCGGAAAGTGAGTTGGATAGTCCCGGTTTGGCGGACCAGAATCTTGGTCCGGCGGACCGGAGAGAACAACTTTCCCCACATGTGCCGGCAACAACTTTGACCCAATTTTTCCGGAAGAAAATGAGCCCCACGCGTGGAAAACTCGACGAACCGCCATTCCTAGGAGTCCCACCTATCCCTAGAGCTGTCTCCTTGCTCTGAAGCTTCCTTGTCGCCCAAAAAACCTCCCTTAATCTCCACCAAAGCTCAAGAACAAGGTGAGTGGCCTGAGTTACTTTTGTGTACTCTCGTTTTCATCGTGTGACCGTGATATCTCAATGATTGGTTGCTGGGCTTGAAAGATGACATTTCAATGTGAATTTAAAAACAAACGGTACTCAATTTGGTTGAGAGACGAAGGAGATATGAGCGAATGAAAACTGAGAAAAAACTGGAAATTGCAGAGTCGCGATTTTGCGACGTACAGAGGTTACGAACCATTTTTCAACATATAGGCGAAATTTTAAAACAATCTATTGATTGGATATCAAAGAGAACATCCCAATGAACATTTAGAAATGAAGATGCACGTTTTGGATAAGAAATGAGGGAGATATGAGCGATCGAAGTCGGACCAAAAACTTTAAAAACGCGAACGAGTGATCTGCCCAGTTCTGGTCCGCCGGACGAGGAACTGGTCAGCTCCGGACCAAGTCCGGAAAATTGTTTTAGTCCGCCAGACCGACGGGAAGAAGCTGAGGAAGCTTGATCCGACCCGGACCAGAGTCTGTCCGGCGGATCAAGCCTGTTTTTGATCAAAAATGGTCCGGTTGACCAACGAAGAAGGAGGCGGACCAAGTGAGAAAAAGTCCTAGTCCGGGGCTGACCAAAAGTCAGTCTGCCGGACCAGACGTGCCCAGAAGCCAAAATCACCGACGGACCAAGGAGAAATGGGACGAACCAAAGACGAGAACTGGTCCAGGGCTGACCAAAAGTTAGTCCGCCGGACCAGACCTGGAAAAAAAGAAATTCCACGTGGAACCAAAGAAACGGGCCGAGAACGAACGACACGTCTTGGTCGGGACCTGACCAACAGTGGTTAGGGGCAGACCTGACATGGAAAATGAATTAAGGAAAACCAAAAAGGATCAAGATGGTGAGGGTGTGGAATACGAGAGTGTCTCGTGCATGATTGTTTGGGGTAAAAATGCATGGTGTTAAACAGTGTGTCAGTTGGGACCAAACACCATGAGACGCGGGATTGTACTATGGGATTGTATGCACACGGGCTGTACCCTATGGTGGATTCCATACGGTATGTAATATATTGTAGTCGTGTGCGACGCGACGGCCAACGTCACACGGGTGACGGGCGTGGGAGACGCTCCTAGTCATGGGACTTGACTAGGGTTGAGGGCTAAACCTTATGGTGGATTCCATACGAGCTAAAGCCTTTGGTGGATTCCATACGGGCTGTACCCTATGGTGGATTCCATATGGTAGTTATTATGTTAAAGTCGTGTGCGACATGACGACCAACGTCACACGGGTTACGGGCGTGGCAGACGCTCCTAGTCATGGAACTTGACTAGTGTTGAGTGCTAAACCTTATGGTGGATTCCATACGAGCTAAACCCTATGGTGGATTCCATACGGGCTGTACCCTATGGTGGATTCCATACGGTAGTTATTATGTTAAATTCGTGTGCGACGCGGCGGCCAACGTCACGCTGGTGACAGGCGTGTGAGACGCTCATAGTCATGCTGAATTGACTAGAGATGAGGGCTAAACCGTATGGTGGACTCCATACAGGATTGATGGTAATGAAGTCGTGTGCGACACGACGACCAACGTCATGGGCTTGACAGGCGTGTGAGGCGCTCCTAGTCATGCTGACTTGACTAGAGTTTATTGTTAAACCCTATGGTGGACTCCATACGGGTGTGATACGATTGATGTGATATAATTATGCATTATCATTACTTGTATATTTTTGTGTATGTCATTGTTTTATCACCGTTCTAGCTGGGAACGAGATGACCGGGATCAACCCGGGCTACTCACTAAGCAGTGTTCTTAGCCCTCGTGGATTTATTTTTTTTTAGATCCTGAGGAATATGAGTAACGCAGCAGGGCGGTGACGACTTGAGAGAAGCAACATCATGTACGGGTTTTGTAATTAAACTACGGGGCTTGTGTTTCCCATATTTCCTACGGTTGTAATAACTAACATTCGGACATGTGTGTTTTGTGACATGTATCGCGTAATGTATTTCCGCTGTCTACTCTCTTTCAAAAAGTGTTTTTGGATTTCACATTTTTGCTTCCGTTTTATTGAGTTATCTTCTCGATTTGTCCATGTAGCACAACCTGTTTGCTGTATACGGGTTACGAGTGTCACAATATATATTCCATGTGTGAATTTGGGAAACTGATCTTATGATTCTGATTTCATAATCAAACACAATAATACGGCCAATCAAATGAGAACAGAAAGTTAGCATGAAGACCGACAGACCAACCCCGAATGAACTGGACGATACATGAATCAACATCGCCCAAAACATACATCGATTTTGGCCTATTGTAGGGCAACACTTAAAACTTCGTGGGCTAACCTATGGGCTTACAAGGAGATATTTTAGAATTGTATTCTCAATAAATGGACTGCATATCAAAGCCCAAAGAGCCCAAAAGTATTATGCACAAGTCCAAGAAGATATCATCCCATTGGAGAGGATATGGTGCTACATTTGTACCAAATTTCGGCCAGCCCTTATCAAGCACAAATTTGGGAAGTCTTCTACATGATTTCAACCTCATGAAGACCTTATTTAAGGCTCCTAAAATATTGCAAGACGTAGGCCATCCACTTCCATCAACTTCCCACTTTTTCTTTACTTAATGGTGTTATTTTCCACTACCTTTCTTTAGTATTGTGTTAGCTCCTCCTTATGCACGAATTTTCTTTGTACTTTTTCTGTGTTTCTAGCCTATTTAAAGGCCTTTATATGTAAAAAATGATCATACTTTGAATTGATAAGAAATCGAGTTTTATTTTGCATCTTCTTCTTGGTGCGTCCGAGAGTATTGCCTTCTGCGCATGTATGTGTATGTCACCCTTGCGCAAGGTCAAAACGTGGTAGATTCAAGGTTGGTTTGGCTCTTTTGAATCCTCTTTAATACCCCTATCTTCCATCAAAAATTGAGAATCATCCGGGTACCCTTTGGTCTGGAACTTCTGAAGGTTGTAATACTCTAGTTAATCTATATATGAGACTTTTGTAATTAATTCATTTGTGGAATGAATTAAAATTTTCATTATACGATTTGCATATTTGTTGTATGATGAAATCCATGAATTATTTATAGAAATAATTCTAAATTCCCTAGTTGATCTCATCGTGGGAACGATGATGAGCTAAGACTAGCATGAGGCGTGATAGATGATCATTATGATGATTATGATTATTAGATATAGATCACGATCATGAGTACTTGTTTGGAACAAGTGACTGGATGACCCGCATGAGATTGTCACATGGACATGAGTCATGACTTGAATCTCATGTGATGGTTCGCTACTGGATCCTCAAACCGGAGATATCTATATGTATCCGACATGAGGAGTAACGTGCTCTGACTCAGTCAAACGTTATCCGTAATAGGATAACTATAATGACTGTGCTCGGGTTCGTTATGAGACATGTGGAGGATAATAGATAGTCGGAAGGGATTTTGATCCTCTCATTACGAGAGAGATATTGTTGGGCCCCTCGAGTGAGATGAACTGTGAAATGCGTGACCACGCTTAGATGAATGTCATCTATTATGTTCAGTTATCTCATGGATGAGAAAGCAGTCGAACCTGATAAGGTGGCTAGATCCATGCCTTATGTTCGACATAGGATATCGTGTGTCAAAAGGATCGTAGTAAGAACTATTACTGCTCTGTTAGTGGATCACTAACTCTATCAATGTGAGGGTTGTAGTGTCTTGCTAGAGGCCACCTACAATCAGTGAGTCGAAATAGTGTTTCGAGATCACGATCACATTGAATGAGCCTATAGGGTCACACACGAAGGGTTGGAATGTAAAAACTTACAAAGTGAAGTTTGAAACAAAATGTTTGTTGAACTCGATCGAGTAAGTGTAACTCGTCCGAATTTGGTCAAATTCGGTTGAATTAATGTAATTTAATCGAAACATAAAACGGTATGGAAATTCGGTCGAATTCGGTGTGGAAACATAAAACCGTGAATAATGTCGGTGAATAGTAACCGAACAAAAATCCCACATCGAAAATTCTACCCATTTTCAAGGGTTTTGAACTCTATATAA
>NW_010966392.1:103370-112453 GCF_000463585.1 Tarenaya hassleriana
GCTTTGCCCATCGCCGTTTGGCTCCGTCTCGCCTTTGAGGTCAGTATCTCTCTTTGAGATCTTTATTATTCGTTTTTGTTTATTATTACATTTATGCACGATGCTTAGTGTTTTCCTATTCTAGGATTAATTAAATTATGAATTTAATTTCCGCTGCGCTTAGATCCTAGAACTAGGTTAGTGTCAGGTCGGGAACCGTGGCACTAAGCCTGGAAAAACCCAACAGTGGTATCAGAGCATGGTTAGCATATATGTAATGATACTTATAACGAACTATAGGATTTCAAAATGGTTTGAAATTTGTTTCCCGATTAGATCTGGACCTAACATCACTTGCACGAAAATGGTTGTGGAACTGTTTAAAATGATATATGACGTAAGAAAATGTTTCTGGATATATCATTGTTGTAATGCATGACATATTGAAAAAGTTTAAGAAACTATGCGTATGAGTGATGTATTGAGTGTAAAATGTTTCTAAATACATCAAAATAAAACTAAACAATAGTTGTTAGAACATTAAAGAACAATAGTTGTTCTCAAAATTTAAACCCCTCAAACAATAACGTCTTTGATCGTCAGTGAGCACTTGTTAAACTTTTGATAGTCTGTGTCACGGGACATGCTCTAGCTGTGCGTGCCAGATTATCTTAAGTGAAACAAGATAGAGAAAAGGTTATCTCTTAGCTTGAACACGATTGGATTGAATTTAAGCTTCATACCACCCACTAGTAGAGCACTCGTCAAGGCTTTGATCGTCTATATCACGGGACATACCCTAGTTGTACGTGCTAGATTATCTTAGTGAGGCGAGATGGTGAAATAGTGATTCACATAGCTTGACATGGAGAAGCTTAAAGTTAGGTTATCAAGTCAGACTTGGACCTAGCGGTATGAGATGGGACTAGAAATATGCAATAGTATGTCGATACTAACTTCCCATAAATGATTTGAGAGTCATATTGGATGTGATTGACAATGGTTGTCTACCTAAATAGCATGATTTTGGGCGTCATGCCCTAGTTGACTCAAAATCATGTGAAATATAGATCTTAATCTTTCAGAAAATCCACTGAGGGTGATTTTCTTGATAGAATTAAATCTCATCTACACCTAAATGTCATCCGGAGTTAGTATTGTACTAATTGATACTCTTTTCTGTCTAGCTCTTAGAATCATGGCTGCTTCCAACACTAGCAATGTATCTGCTTTATCCATGTGATCTATCCTTGAGAAGGAAAAATTGACAAGACCCAATTTCCTCGATTGGTATAGAAACCTGAGAATCGTTCTTAGGCAAGAACGAAAACTGTATGTTTTTGAAACTCCCATCAACATTGACAATGAGCCTGCTGCAAATGCTCCACGCGCCACTCGAGATGCTTGGATAAATCATATCAGTGATGATGTTGACATCTCCTGCCTCATGCTGTGAACTATGTGTCCTGAACTTCAGAAGCGATTCGAAGGCAAGGAGGCTTATGTCATCTTGGAAGAACTAAAAACTATGTTCCAAGAGAAGGCACGTTTTGAACGGTTCAAAACGTGCAAAAGTCTCAACAATTGCAAATTGGCGAATGGTTCGCCTGTTGGTCCCCATATTGTGAAGATAACTAGTTATCTTGAAGAACTGGAACGACTGGGACAAAAGATTGATAAAGAGTTATCAGTCGACATAGTGCTCGGGTCTTTGCCAAGTAGTTTTGACCAGTTCGTCATGAACTACTACATGCAAGGAATGGACCAGTCCTTAGCCGAATTGCATGGGATGCTTAAAACGGCTGAACAAAGCATCAAAACAGAACGCAATGTTCTTGTTGTCGAGAAGAGTTTTAGCAATAAGAGAAAACGCTTCACTAGCAAGGGTAAGGGAAAAGGCAAAATGAAGGTAGTTCATGAGCCCAAACCCAAGCCTGAGAAAGGTGAATGTCACTTCTGCCATGAAGTCGGGCATTGGAAGCGTAACTGCAAGCTGTATCTGGAAGATCTGAAGAAGCGAAAGCTTGCTGAAGCTACTTCTTCAGGTATTTTCGTTATTGAAGCCAATGTATTTACTACTTCATCTTGGGTATTAGATACAGGATGTGTCTCATACATTTGTGGAAATGTGCAGGGACTGAAAAGAAGTAGACCATTGGCAAAAGGCAAAGTGGATTTGCGCGTCGGGAATGGAGCAAGAGTTGCAGCTGTTTCTGTTGGCGTTTACTATCTCACTTTGCCTACTGGGCTTGTACTAGAACTGAATTATTGTTATTATGTTCCTGCTATCAGCAAAAACATTATTTCAATTTCAGTTTTAGACTCTAATGGTTTTAAGTTTGTTATTCAGAACAAATCTCTTTCGATATTTAAAGATGATGTTTATTATGGTAATGGTTATCTAATGAATGGTCTTTATATATTGAATGATGAACCATCTTGTGACAAGTCTATTTATAACGTTAATGCCAAACGTTTTAAACCGAACTCCTTAAACCGTACTTTTCTCTGGCATTATCGGTTAGGCCACATTAATGAGAAACGCATCCTAAAACTCCATTCTGATGGACTTTTAGATCCATTTGATTACGAATCAATGGAATCTTGCGAATCTTGCTTAATGGGGAAAATGATAAAGTCACATTTTAAAAGAAAAGGTGAAAGGTCTTCAGAGTTACTTGGTCTTATACATACTGATGTATGCGGGCCAATGAGCTCACCCGCCAGAGGAGGGTACTTGTATTTCATAACGTTTACTGACGATTTTAGTTGGTAAATTATGTCTATCTGATGAGATATAAGTCTGAAACTCTTGAAATGTTCAAGATTTTCAGAAACGAAGTACAAAACCAACTTGGTAAAAGTATTAAAATGCTTCGATCTGATCGAGGCGGTGAATACTTAAGCCATGAGTTCAGTGACTATCTTCGAGAGTGTGGAATTGTTTCACAGCTTACTCCTCCAGGAACTCCTCAGTGGAATGGTGTTTCTGAACGGAGGAATCGAACCTTATTAGATATGGTTCGCTCGATGATGAGTCATAATGATCTTCCTAAGTCTTTCTGGGGATATGCTTTAGAAACCGCCACCCTAATTCTTAACAATTGTCCAACTAAATCGGTTGAAAAGACACTATATGCGATATGGAATGGGAAGCATCCCAAACTGAATTTCATGAAGATTTGGGGATGTGATGTTTACGTGAAACGTCAATTTTCCGACAAACTATCCTCTAAATCTGACAAGTGTATTTTTGTCGGTTATCCTAAAGAGACAAAGGGATATTACTGCTATCTACCATCTGAGAACAAAGTGCTTGTTTCTCGGAATGGCACATTCCTTGAAAGGGAATTTGTTTCCAAAGGAATTAGTGGGAGTAGAATTGAACTTGACGAAGTTCAAGAACCACATATACATGATGAACCGAGTGATAGCGTTGATGTTGTTCAACCTCAATCACAAGTTGTTGTGACAGATCCCGAACCAAGTGAACCACGAAGATCTGGAAGGATTCACAATCCGCCAACAAGATATGGATTTCTTGTAACTGAACGTGATGAACTCATGTTGGTTGAACATGACGAGCCTACATCATATTCATAGGCGATGGTGAATTCCGACTCTAAAAAATGGCTATTGGCCATGAAGTCGGAAATTCAATCCATGTACGACAACCAAGTTTGGACTTTGGTTGATGTACCAAATGGGGTAAAACCGATAGGGTGCAAATGGGTTTTCAAGTTGAAAACTGACATGGATGGCAACGTGCATACTCACAAGGCACGACTGGTTGCAAAAGGGTTTCGCCAAATTCATGGTGTTGACTATGATGAAACTTTTTCACCTGTAGTGATGCTTAAATCCGTTCGGATTCTGCTTGCCATAGCTGCGTACTATGATTACGAGATATGGCAAATGGATGTCAAAACAGCATTCCTTAACGGGAATCTACTCGAGGATGTGTACATAACACAACCTGAGGGTTTTGTTGATCCAAAGTATCCGAACAAAGTATGCAAGCTTCAGCGTTCCATTTATGGACTAAAACAGGATTCCAGAAGTTGGAATCTTCGTTTTGATGAAACAGTCAAACAGTTTGGCTTTATCCAAAATGAAGATGAGCCGTGTGTTTACAAAAAGATTAGTGGGAGTGCGGTAGTGTTTCTTATCTTATACGTAGATGATATATTAATCATTGGGAATGATGTTCCTACCTTGAAAGACGTCAAGTCTTGGCTAGGAAAACATTTCTCAATGAAGGACATGGGTGAAGCAGCCTATATCCTAGGGATTAAGATCTATCGTGATAGATCGAAACGGCTTCTTGGAATATGTCAGAGTGCATACATCGATAAGATTCTAAATCGGTTTAGAATGCAAGATTCTAAGAAAGGACTTTTGCCGATGAGACATGGCATTACTCTTAGCAATACTCAGTGTCCGGAGACACTTGATGAGCGAGAGCGGATGAGTCGAATCCCATATGCTTCAGCTATTGGATCCATCATGTATGCCATGTTGTGCACTAGACCTGATATATCATACGCTATAAGCATGACCAGTAGGTATCAGTCTAACCCGGGAGAGTCTCCTGATAAGGTGGCTTGATCCATGCCTTATGTTCGACATAGGATATCGTATGTCAAAAGGATCGTAGTAAGAACTATTACTGCTGTGTTAGTGGATCACTAACTCTATCAATATGAGGATTGTAGTGTCTTGCTAGCGACCACCTATAATCAATGAGTCGAAATAGTGTTTCGAGATCACGATCACATTGAATGAGCCTACAGGGTCACACACGAAGGGTTGGAATGTAAAAACTGACAAAGTGAAGTTTGAAACAAAATGTTTGTTGAACTCGATCGAGTAAGTGTAACTCGTCCGAATTTGGTCAAATTCGGTTGAATTAATGTAATTTAATCGAAACATAAAACGGTGTGGAAATTCGATCGAATTAATGTAATTCAACCGAACGGTGAATAGTGACTATGAATAGTAACCGTGAATAGTGTCGGTGAATAGTACTGTGAATAGTGTCGGTGAATAGTACCGTGAATAGTGTCAGTGAATAGTACCGAGCAAAAATCCCCCATCGAAAATTCTACCCATTTTCAAGGGTTTTGAACTCTATATAAGGGGAGCTTGGCCAAAGACTTCAACACACCAAGTCCTAAGTCCTATAGGAGATCTAGAGAGCTTTAACAAGTCTAAACGACCATAAGCTCTCAGGAACCTCTCCGGACTAGCAACTGATTTTAGGCCCTAGCAGGCTAGATCCAATTGTTGGATCCAACCCGCGGTGTGGATACCGTAGAGGTCGTTGCCCTTTGTGATGACTCTCAGTGGCTGTTTTGCCCATCGCCGTTTGGCTCTGTCTCGCCTTTGAGGTCAGTATCTCTCTTCGAGATCTTTATTATTCGTTTTTGTTTATTATTACATTTATGCACGATGCTTAGTGTTTTCCTATTCTAGGATTAATTAAATTATGAATTTAATTTCCGCTGCGCTTAGATCCTAGAACTAGGTTAGTGTCAGGTCGGGAACCGTGGCACTAGGCCTGGAAAAACCCAACAACTTCCTATCCATCTATCACTTAAACCGAGTGCTCTTGATCGCTCTATGTGACACCCGTATCCCGATTTCCGTCACTGGATGTGCCACATGGACGAAAAACAAATGAAATAATGCAAACAAAAAATACAGGAATTTTAAAACTTTTTTAATATTAAACACGCAGCGGAATTAAACAGCATTTAAGTCTTAAAACACACATGTCCGAATTGAAAAGGTACAACCGTACAAACATAGAGATCGTATCTCATAGTTCAAATCTTACAAATAAGTAAAACCTCGTACACGATGTTGTCTCTTCGAAGTCTTTGTCACCCCAAACGTGCTACTCGTGTTCCTCGTGATATGAAAAAGGTTAAACCACGAGGGCTAAGCACAACTGCTTAGTGAATGATCCGAGTTGGATCCGATAAACTCGTTCACAACGAGAACGGTATTAAAACGATAAAACACACAATATAATTATTCAATATTAAACATATATTTACATCATATAAAAAAAACATCATTGTATCAATTCCCGTATGGCTTCACACCATCGAGCTAGCCGTAAACCCTGGTCACTTCTCATGACCTGGAGCACCTCTCACGCCCGTCACATCTCATGACGTTGTCCGTCGCATCTCACGACAATCAAGTATGCATGGCTTCGCACCATAGAATCAGCCGTAAACCCTAGTCACATCGCATGACTAGGAGCGTCTCTCACGCCCGTCATATCTCATGACGTTGGCCGTTGCTTCGCGCAACAATCAAGTCCCGTATGGCTTCCACCATAGGGTTAGCCGTAAACCCTAGTCACATCGCATGACTAGGAGCGTCTCTCACGCCCGTCACATCTCATGACGTTAGTCGTCGTTTCGCGCGACAATCAATGCGCTTCATGCACACGTCGTGACAACCGATGTCACTTCTCGTGACCCATCGGAGAATAAAACTCAATGATCATACAACGATTCACTCGGTGTATGTCGCACATCTCATCACGCATTCAATTTATTGATTTATTCTGATTCTTCCCTTTTACGTTTTTTGTGTTCCGGCTCGTTTTTTACATAGTTGATTGATTCCAAGGTTTATATTTCATCACAAGGTCTTTTTAGCTCAATTTCATCACTTTCTAGTCTAGACCGGTCGGTCTAGGCGTTCTCGGGGTTTGGACCGATCGGTCCAGGCCATTTCGGGCGTTTTCGGCGTTTTCTAGGTCTGGACCGGTCGGTCCAGGCGTTCTTGGGGTCTGGACCAGTCGGTCCAGACAATTTCGAACTTTTCTGTATTTTCAGGGTCTGGACCGGTCGGTCCAGAGCCAGGACCGATCGGTCTAGAGCCTGGAGACATCTCGCGATTTCGCGATTTTCATCCCAGATTCTGGTCCGACTTTGTTGGCTCATAACTTACTCGTTTCTTGTCCAAATTGAGTGCTGTTTATTTCTAAATGCTCCTTGAAAGTCCTCTTTTGATTCCAATCAATAATTTATTCAATTATAACACCTATTTTCTGGGTAATGGCCCGAAAGTCTCGGACTTAGGGTGAGCTTGCGTTTTTCTCTACAGTTTTCAGTTTTTCTTCGATTTTCAAACTATCATATCTTACTCGTCTTTTTCACCAAATTGAGTGTCGTTTGTTTCTATGTGTTCATTGAAACTTCCACTTTCTAATCATTTCCAGGTTTCATCGAATTAACACCATAACGATGATGAAAATGAGCTCACACAGAGGCAACTCGAGCCACTCAACTTGCTTAGATTCGGATCTGAGTTTTTTACCGGATTCGCTGCCATTTTCCGGTGACTCCGGCGATGGTGCCCCTCCTAGACCTCCTGAGGCTGGTCCTATTTGCTCCCACGAGCTCCTTTCCTCTTCTCTCCCTCTCTCTCTCTGTTCCCCTCCCTCTCTTTCTTCTTCCCTTAGTTTTTCTTCTGTAAATTTTTCTGGCTCCAGATGATTTTTGGAGCAGGTTTGGATCCGTTTTTAGAGAGATCTAGAGGCTTAGGGTCGAGTAGGGTCGTTTAGGGAGCATTAGTGCTCAATTATGGGTGATTAGGTCGGGTTTTTGTTGTTTGTAGGCCCCTAATCCCACCCCAATTACGCGTCCAAAAGTGCAAGTTCGACTGATATTTTCTCTCGCCTGGACCGGTCGGTCTGGGCCTGGACCGATCAGTCCAGACTTTTGTTTTTCGATCGGTCTCGCTATCGTCCAGATCGGTCGGTCTACGTGCTAGATCGATCGGTCTAGACACATTTTTCTCCTTCCTCTTGTCGTTTCGTCGTCTTTTCTCGTCTCGTTCGTTCAGGGTGGTTTCCGGACCTTTTCCTAACACTTTGTGATCCATTTCTTAAGGTTTAGTACCCGTTTATATAATTCTTCTCCTCCAAAATTAATTAAATATTCAATATTGGATTCGGATTATTACACTCTGTTTTAGCCCGATTTGTGGGTTTATTTCTAAGGACTCCGAGTACCCTTTGGCCTGGATATCCTCTTGAAATCTAAGCATAGGAATATCTTAGTGAGTCTCCAAGTGTCTCCTAGTTTCTAGCTAGTTGTATTCGTTGTCCAAAAAGGTAACATAAGACACGCACGTACAAACTGCATTTCACCGAAGGAAACGAGTGAGACTTCCTTGGCTCTGTGCGTATATCAAGCATTCATCGACGATTTCTCCGTACGTGAATCTTCAATTTGATATTTGTCTAACCAATTTGCGTCAAATTTTGGATACGTGTTTGCAGACCAATCTTGTATTCAATTGAGAGAAGTGTCATTTTATGGTACAAGAATGCATCATACTCGGACACAAGATTTCTAACAAAGACATCAAGGTTTATAAGGCAAAGATAGAAGTGATTGAGAAGCTACCGCCGTCGCATAACATCAAAACTATCCGCAGCTTGTTAGGTCATACCGATTTCTACTATCGTTTCATCAATGACTTATCTAAAATCACCGAACCTCTCACGTATCTCCTTTGTAAGAATGCACCTTTCATTTTTACTAACGATTATCTTGGAGCTTTTGAGACGTTCAAGAAGACGTTAACTCTATCGCCTATCATCTTTTTTTGCTTATATTGGTTTTGTATATTTTTATATACAATTAAAAGTTTGTATATATTTATTTGATAAATTTAAAATAAAGTTCATGTTTTTTTTTTTTGCGAAACTCTATTAAATATATAAATAATTAATAATTGTTTTTTCTACAAGAAAAATAACATATACGG
This sequence comes from Tarenaya hassleriana, assembly GCF_000463585.1. NCBI lineage: Eukaryota > Viridiplantae > Streptophyta > Magnoliopsida > Brassicales > Cleomaceae > Tarenaya > Tarenaya hassleriana. The sequence continues at coordinate 112,149 of NW_010966392.1, forward strand.
AAACCAATAGTAGTTATTAAATCCATAAGTTTTATTCACAAAAATGTAAGTACATGCCATATATCTTTTATGAATATTCATCATACATACACATACACGGTAAATTTCATATGAAAAAAACTTTATAGTGAAACTGATCTCACTATTAAATGTATAAATATTCAAAAATGATTTTTTCTATAACAAGAATAAAATATATGGAAAACAATAATATGGATTCGTATCCATATTTTTTATTTACAAGATGCAAGGACCCTTGATTTATCTTATACGAGTATTCATCATATAATATACATATGTAATGT
>NW_010966393.1:0-855 GCF_000463585.1 Tarenaya hassleriana
AATAATACGTTATCATGAACGACAGCTAAACACGGACACGTGGTGCTCATCGGGAGGACTATCGGTCAACGGGACATTGGTGAGCACTGGAGGGTTCGGAGGAGGAGCCAACACAGCAAGGTATCTACGTGACTGTGAAAACTGCCCATGGGTCGAATACCCTAAGGCCCTTGCTTCCAGGAGATGGTACTCCACCCAAGCCGCTCTCCCTGATGGCTCCTTCATCGTGGTCGGTGGCCGAGACGCTCAAAATTACGAGTACATCCCTCCCGAAGGAGTTATCAACACAAAGCTCTATGACTCGGCTTTACTCAGGGAAACAACCGACAAGGAAGAGAACAATCTCTACCCTTTTGTTTGGCTCAACACTGACGGTAATCTTTTCATTTTCGCGAATGATCGGTCCATTCTCCTCAGCCCGAAAACGAATCAAGTCATCAAGGAATTCCCTCGACTCCCGGGAGGTGCCCGTAACTACCCTGGAGCCGCGAGTTCAGCCCTGCTCCCGATCCGTCTCTACCTTGTCAACCCGAAAATCATCCCTGCTGAGGTTCTCATATGTGGAGGGGCCAAGAAGGATGCTTACTACAAAGCAGGCAAGAAAATCTTCGAGCCTGCGTTGCAAGATTGTGCAAGAATGAACATCAACAGCCAAAATCCAGTGTGGAAAACTGAGATGATGCCTACTCCTCGTGTAATGGGTGATTCAGTTATCCTCCCAACGGGCGATATCCTCTTTGTCAATGGAGCTAAAAGTGGTTGCTCGGGTTGGGAATATGGTAAAGATCCGATCTTGAAACCCCTCTTGTACATGCCTCGCCTCCGTAGAGGCCAACGTTTCAAGGAGCTTGCTCC
>NW_010966394.1:0-210 GCF_000463585.1 Tarenaya hassleriana
TGTCAAGATCCTCTAGATAACCCTTCATCTTGAGGATATGAGTACTCACGGGTGAACCATTGGTCATCTTACAGTTGATCAGGTTCTTAAGGACGTTAAATCGTTCGACCCTCACCTGTTCCTCGAACATAGTCCTGAGATGCTCGATTATCTCGAAGGCATCAGTTCCTTCGAGTTGTTTCTGCAACTCAGCCGACATTGATCCGAGCA
>NW_010966395.1:0-855 GCF_000463585.1 Tarenaya hassleriana
TTCGGTCATAACTCTCTGCTCCGGTGTCGGATTTACGCGATTTTGGTGTCTACGCGAAGCTTTTGAGGTGCTCTTTCCAATGGTATAAGTCTCGCACGATTTGGACTTCTGTAGAGAAAGTTATTAATGTCGCAACATGGGTACCTCATCCGGACATCTCCTTTAACGTTCCAATTTGCTCCTTTTCGAGTCCAATCATCTCCGAAACCTGTAACTCTGCAAAACTAGAGCACAACCGGGTTTTGTATCCTAACACGCCTAGAATGTCTATGAATGCATGTGATTATCCTGTAAAACCTAGACAAACTCTCATCAAAATATAGAGAAGAATAGGAGTTATCAAATCCCCCCAGACTTAAACCTTTGCTCGTCCTCGAGTAAAGAACGAAGGAATAAAATCTGCAAAACAGGGAATGACGAACATCAAATAGCATCATCGCGAGAGATCAAAAGCAAAACATCCATCCAATACTAGTTTCCCGAGAATCGTACTCAAACCGGTCTACTATGATCTTCCTACCAAAGACTACTCTACCTAGCCATGGGATTTTTATTTCCACCTAGAACCCATTAGAATCTCTACAACACACCAAGCCTATTTCTGAACCTATCCTTGTCTCAACTTAGCCTATTCGATCTTAGTTCTACTCTGTACCTGGATTTTTACCTTTTTGTAGAATTTCTTTAATGAACGCTAGCACCTCGGGTTTCTAGGACGTTGAAGTTGAAGGACATCGTTTTCTCTCTTTCTTCTCTTTTTTTTTTTCTTCTTTTTTTTTTTTATTTTTTATATATTTTTTCTTTTGATGCGATGTCCAACCCACAACTTAGACCCGAACCATCAATCGATGCACT
>NW_010966396.1:0-855 GCF_000463585.1 Tarenaya hassleriana
TGGTGTTTAGTTCCAGAGTTCTGGAGTAATCGGTTTGTGATTCAAAAGAATTTATTCAAGGTCTCCAGAAGATATAGATCTTCAAGCCAATCTCTTGAGAGAGATCTTTCAGAGAGTTCTGAAACAAATTCGTTTATTTCACTCTCCCTTCTCCAAATGGAGAGGTCACATATTTATACAGCTTTGGAACCCTTATCAGCTAAGAATGGAATCTCATGCTGGGGCCCGACTCTTACACTCGACACTACATAATTGCACAATATAGATTACAGAGATAAGGTTTCTGATCACCTTATCTTTTTTTTGGGTCCGACATATTACATCAACTAGTCACATGGTTTCTTTATTTCACATGTCTTCAGACTTTTCTGATGGTGGTTGGCTGCTCCTTTTTATCTTGTCCTTTAGCTCTTTGCAGATAGTGCATTTGTGGTCGTCATACCTCATCAGGAAGCTGCAGAGCTGTTCCTTGATAGATTCCTCTAGTCCTGCGAATTTTCCTTCTAAATGATAGAAGTCTAATTCGAAATCTGCTACGGCTTGCATTTCTTCCTTCGAGATAGTTTCCTTGTTGTAGGTGATCATTAGCACATTACTGCTAGCGTAATTGACTTTGATCTCTGAATCCGCAAGGATCCTTCTTGATGCCTTAAAAACTTCGAGTAATGAATGAGCTTCTAAATCATCTGGAATCTCATAATCTGATACATCATCTCTTGGAGGCAATTCTCCCTTTGCTACTCCAAGGTGTATTACTGCCTGTGACTGTATAATCTTATCATTTCCGAAGATCAGGATTGAACTCTTAATCTTCATGAAAATAGTTCTTTCCTTCGCGAATCGTTCAAAGTAATT
>NW_010966397.1:0-854 GCF_000463585.1 Tarenaya hassleriana
ATCTATTTTATTTTCCATAAGAATTTGTTCACCTCCCTTCCCTCCGGCCGTCGTGGGCGCATTGTCAAGAAAAAGTGTGGAGGAGGAGAAGAATCCAGGGATTGCTTTCGCAACACCATTTCTGAGATTTGCTGGGAGAAGATGAACGAAACACCATTTCGCAATATTCTACAATGCAAGATTCTAGGACACAACCATCTAGATAAAAAGGTATATAGATTCTGATCCATTGGTCTAATCAAGTGTGTGAGAGTCCTCCTCATTCCGAGTATTCTTATCCAGATGCCATTGAGAATAAGAAAAGATTCTACAAGAACATGCAATAGTAGTAGTACATTGAACCGACGGTCATGTATTACAAAAAAAAATAATTAAGCAGTGTTGGCCATGGACTCGATGAGAAGGGCATAGCCCTCGGGGACTGGAGACTGCAGTCTCACGCACTCTGCCAAGGCGGGCACATCTGATGCAACGTCCAGAAACTGTGCCACAAATAGGAGCAGATGGAAATCAGAGATCCTCTTCACGAAAGGGAGGCTCTTGGCTCTTTCCAGATGGTTTCTAAGGCTCCGCACTGTCCCTTGGGTGTTCCGATTCTCGATCGGGAATGTTGATGACAGAGGTCCCTGCCAAAACAAAAACTCGCACACAGTAATTTCGACACTTTTAGATTTAAGCAAAAAGAGTTCCCAAGTAGTCCTCTCCCCTGCAGAACCCTTCAATTGATACACAATTCTCTAACTCATGCTTATTTTTACTTAGCCTGATCATCCTAATGTCTGCCATGGCAGGAATTTGCAAGAGTAAGTTCTTACAGAGAGAGACACCCCCACATAGATTCTTACAACAACAGC
>NW_010966398.1:0-854 GCF_000463585.1 Tarenaya hassleriana
CTCTAAACATGTTTCGACGAACTCTAAACATCTTTTGTTGCACTCAAAACATGTTTTGACGTACTCTAAACATGTTTTGACGCACTCTAAAAAAGTTTCGATGCATTCTACACATGTTTGGATGCAGTCTAAAAGTGTTTGGGCGTACTCTAAATGTGTTGGGACATACTCTATACGTGTTTGGATGCACTCTAAGTGTGTTTAGATGCACTCTAAATATGTTTCGACGAACTCTAAACATCTTTTGATGAACTCTAAGTCTATTTGGATGCACTCTAAACATGTTTGTATGCACTCTTAATATATTTCGACGCATTTTAAATATGTTTGGATGCTTTATGAATATGTTTTGGCGTGCTTTAAACATGTTTCGACGAACTCTAAACATCTTTTATTGCACTCAAAACATGTTTCGACGCACTCTAAACATGTTTCGACGCACTCTAAACATGTTTCGACGCACTCTAAACATGTTTCGACGCACTCTAAACATGTTTCGACGCACTCTAAACATGTTTCGACGCACTCTAAACATGTTTCGACGCACTCTAAACATGTTTCGACGCACTCTAAATATGTTTGGATACTCTCTAAACATTTTTGGATGCACTATAAATATGTTTTGACGCACTCTAAACATGTTTTGATGCACTCAAAATGTATTTGGATGCACTCTAAACGTGTTTTGGTGCCTTCAAAACATGTTTCGAAGAACTCTAAAAATGTTTTAGTGCACTCTTAATATGTTTCGACGCATTTTAAATATGTTTGGATGCGCTCTGAATATGTTTTGGCATACTCTAAACATGTTTCGACGAACTCTAAACATCTTTTATTGCACTCAAAACATGTTT
>NW_010966399.1:0-512 GCF_000463585.1 Tarenaya hassleriana
TTATTAATTTTGGGTCCAGACTACGTGGGGTCCGGTCTGACCCGTATTTTCGGTATATTTTACATTTTTCACTTTTTCACCAAATTTACACCAGCACACATGATTTGTTACGGGTAATTCACAAAAATTCTTATTTCAGTTACAATATGAATCAACCATCAATCAATCATGAAACACTCAAAACCCAAAACCCCATGTTAATAGACTTCCGAATTAAACTCAAATTCACTCACCTTGTTTGGTGTTAGATGGATTCTCAGTAACTTTCTTTTACACCACCGCGATCAAATACTACCTAAAGGACATATGTTTTGTATCATTATTCACATATACAATGCTATTATAAAGGAATTGGGTGTTATTTTGTTTTATAGATCTTGGTTTTCTGTGAAACTGAAAAATTAGTTTATAGTTTCAATTTCTTTTATTTTAAACCAGATATTTGTATGTATAAATTTTGAATAAAAATATGTTTAAGGAATTTCTCAAAATGGGTCTGACGGTTAAAACTA
>NW_010966400.1:0-854 GCF_000463585.1 Tarenaya hassleriana
GTTGTATAGTTCGACCTCGACCGAGTCAAGTGTTGACTCGGCCTTCCTTCGTTCTGACTCGAACCGAGTCAGTTCTCTGAGCCCCACCACCGACACCGAGCCAACCCGGAACGTCTCCGAACCCTCCACGACGACTATTAAAGATGTTCCAGAGCCCAGAGAGCCACGACTTAGCACGGGGAAGCTGAATAATGCTGATTGGAGTTTAGAGAGTGCCCCGAAGGTGGAGATGAAGCCCTTACCCGAAGGGCTCAGGTATGTTTTCCTTGGACCTAACTCGACCTACCCGATTATAGTGAATACTGCATTGCTAGAACCCCAGGTGGAATAGTTGATTGATTTGCTTAGACGTTATAGGGGTGTTCTTGGATATACTTTAGATGACATTAAGGGACTTAGCCCTTCATTATGCATGCATCGTATTCATTTAGATGATGAGTCGAAATCCTCTGTTGAGCATCAGCGTAGATTGAATCCGACGATGAAAGAGGTAGTTAGGAAGGAAGTCATGAAGCTGTTAGATGCGGGTATTATATACCCTATTTCGGATAGTACGTGGGTAAGTCCTGTGCAGGTTGTACCCAAGAAGGGAGGCATGACCGTGATCCAGAACGAGAAGAACGAGCTTATTCCGACACGGACGGTCACGGGATGGAGGATGTGCATCGACTATCGTAAGTTGAACTCCAACACCCGTAAGGATCACTTCCCTTTGCCTTTTATTGATCAGATGTTAGAGAGACTTGCACTCCACTCGTACTTTTGTTTTTTAGACGGTTACTCGGGATTCTTTCAGATCCCCATTCACCCGAGCGACTAGGAGAAGACCACCTTTACTTGTCCTTATGGCACGT
>NW_010966401.1:0-854 GCF_000463585.1 Tarenaya hassleriana
AGACCGACGGCCAAACGGAGAGAATCAACGCTCTCCTAGAGCTCTATCTCCGCCACTACGTTAATGCAAGACAAGGAGATTGGCCGGACCACTTGGACATGGCACAATTCTCACACAACCTCCAAAAGAGTGAGGCCATCGGCAAGTCTCCCTTTGAAGCTGTCCTTGGAAGACAACCAACCACTCCAAGTGGGTTGTCTATCTCCTACAACGGCCCTAGCCCAGCGGCCCATGCCTTTGCTCGTGAATGGCAAGAAGAGACGGACCAAACATGGCTTTGGCTCCACAAGGCCGCCTACCGCATGAAGAAGTGGGCGGACAAGAAGAGACGTCCACAAGAATACAACGTGGGAGATCAAGTGATGGTCAAGATCGTGCCCCACAACTTCCGAGGAATGCAGGCCCTACATCGAGGATTGACTCGCAAATACGATGGCCCATATCCCATTATCGCGAGGATTGGAAAGATGGCCTACAAGCTACAGCTACCGGCCCACATCCAAATCCACCCCGTCTTCCATGTAAGTGTCCTTAAGCCTTATAAAGCTGACCCTGTTGATGTTGACAGGAATCGGTCCACAAGAGCCCTCCTTCCCGCGGCCATAATGCCACAAAAGGAGCCCGAGTTCGTCTTGGATCATCGCACCAAGCGAGGAACCAACAAAAAAGAATTCTTCATCAAATGGAAAGGGCTGCCAGATTCAATGAACACCTGGGAGGAGGACACCAACAGTGGACAACTCACGGACATGGTCCGTGACTACTTGGACAATCTTGCCTAGACAACCGGCTACCGGATCTTGGGAACGTGACGAGGACGTCCCGAGTTTGAGTGGGGGAGCATGTGAGGGAAA
>NW_010966402.1:0-7919 GCF_000463585.1 Tarenaya hassleriana
ACGGACTGATCGTTCCGCAAGCACCAGACCGTCCGGTCCAGACCTGGACCGGATGGTCCAGACGTACAGACCGTCCGTTCTATGAGTAGTTACGGACCGTCCGTTCTTCATTGAAAGCCAGACCGTCCGGTCCAAGACCTAGACCGGACGGTCCGACATTCGGGCAGATTTCCTATTTCGCGTTTCAAGGGTTTTGGGCAATCCTAATTAATGAGTGAGCCGCCACATACCCTAGAGAACGAACCTCAGACGTCCAAGACACTCATGAGAGCTTAGAGAAGTTGGATTTCGAGTTCTAGTGATTGGAATATCGATTCCAAGTCAAGGACATCGTTTTCTCTTCACAAATTCTAGCAGATACGTTCCAAAGTGTTGGAATTCATCCCGCCGGTGTGGATACGTGTAGAGGAGTTGTGCTTTCAACTCTCGGTGATCAAAAACAGGCCCTGGATCGATTGATACTTCCAGATCTAGAAAGAACGAGGTAAGTATTCGAATCCCATGACGATATACACGATTGTTCGGGTTATTGCACAATTGGTTTTGTGTGATGTTTAGCTAAGTTTAGATCTTTCCTTCCGCTGCGTGAAACCTAGAATCCAAACCCTAGATAGATGAGATCGCATGCTAGGAACCCGAAGGGAACCCAACAGTGGTATCAGAGCCTGGTTATACATGATGTATTCCACGTGTCCATGTTACGGAAATATGTGGCAGATTCATCCCACATTTTACGGCCGCATGAGATTGAGGTTACTCACAATGTACACTTCCGTGATGAGCCAATACAAATCGTGGACTACAAGACGATGCAGTTGCGGAATAAGGAGATTCCCTTAGTCAAAGTCCTGTGGCGGAGTCAAGGAGTCTCCGACATGACGTGGGAACCGGAGAAGAAGATGCGTGATCATTACCCCCATCTATTTGGTACGTAAATTCTAACTTAACTTTCATATGAATTTGAGGATGAATTCACTTTAAGGGGTAGATTGTAACACCTTGAAATTTTGTTAATTAAAAAAAATTATTAATTTTTAATAAATAATAATTTAAAAAAATTCATAATTAAATGATAAATAATAATATTAAAAAACACAAATTATATATATATATATATATAGTTAAGTGGGATAGATGAGAGCACCCCACGTGAAATATACACTAACATATATATATATATATATGCATTAGTGGCGTTACCACTTATAAAATAATAATAATAATAATTAAGTAATATTAAAATAAAAATAAAAAATGCTTCTTTCATCTATAAAAGGGGGATGTCGCGGAGGGGAGAGACCACGAGTGAGAGTGAGCGAGCCCGCTAAGTGGAGAGAGAGTTCGTAAATAAAAAAAAGTGAGAGCGAGAGTTATAAAAAAAATATAGAGAGAGTAAAAAAAAGTAAAAAAAAATATAGTAAATAGTAAATAATTAGTAGTAAAAAAAAGAGAAAAAAATAGTAAAGTAAAAAGAAAATTTATCACTGGAATTTTAATCAATCCAGAGAAAAACTACCGTCACGAAAAATAATCGGCATAATCGAGGTGAGTGAATTCTAGTTTAATTCGGAAGTCTATTGACACGGGGTTTTGGGTTTTTGGGTGTTTCGTGCCAAATTGATGTTTGATTCGTGCTCAACATGAAATTTTATGAGTTTTAGTGTATTATCCATAGTGAATCGTGCATGTTTGAGTGTTTTTGATGAAATCCGAAGACTAGAACATCCGGTCTGAGGTTAGACCGTCCGTTCTAGGTCTGCAGGAGAAAAAAACGAAGTCCAAAGGTTGAAGACGAAGTCCAGACCGTCGGGTCTGGACACTCTAGAACATCCGTTTTGAACCGATTGGACCGATCGGTCTAGCTTCTAGACCGATCGGTCCGAAGAACTGATCCAAAAAAAAGTAACAAAACACTGAAATTTCACCAGGTGAGAAAATGAAAAAACTAGACTAATCGGACCTAAGATTACCCGGAATAAATATGGTGAAAAAGTAAAAATGAAAAATAAACCGAAAATACGGGTCAGACCAGACCCACGTAGTCTGGACCCAAAATGAATAACAGATAAAGTTAAAAACCACGGAATAAACCGAACTGGCTATCCGGGCGGACCGGGACTAGATAGTTCATATCAGAGGTACGATTCGGTAATATAAATGGAAAGACTCAAAGAAAATATATAAATAAATATAAAAGACTACGCAAGTGGAAATGTACGTATAGTAAATAAACTATAAAAATGCGTGTGAGTGGGGTAGCTAACATGGTGTTAACGGTTAATTCGGAAGGGTTCGGATTAACTTTTAGCGCGTGATTGTAGAAACGGACGTTTGTGATTGAATGCACGATGTTTGCGATATTGCGTCCCATCTATAGGCCCTCCGATCCGGATCGGATGTTACCCATATGGGATATGATTGTGAATGTGGCGATGATATAATCGCGCCAAACATGCGAACGATAGGACGGTTATGGGCAACCCGATGACCTGCATAGATAGACGATTGTAGTCGGTACTATTGCGTGATGAGAAAAATACGGTTCTTGGTAACCGCGCCAATGTTTCCGTTAGCGACGGAGCGGACCCCGAGATGTGAGTATCCCGAGGACGAGGCATTACACATATCTGAGATTCGGGTAGATTGAGGTCTCCCGAGGAGGTGGTACGGACTTAATCTGCCAGGTTCGAGCACGAATCTGACAAGTATTTCCGCGACGAATGGTCGGCGAGGGGGAGTTGCAGCGATGGGCTCATCCGTTATAGTCGATGGCGTCGGTTGTAGCCGACGTCTGGTGAACTCCGGTATTGAGGGGTGACATCAATGCCGGAGCGAGGTGACACGCCTAGTATCGAGAGGTGACATCGATGCTAGGGTGGGGTGATGTGTTCGGGCGGGGAAAAATATATTTATGCCGGATCTGGTGACTGCGGAGTAGATGGATTCCGAGGAGAGAGGTGGTTGTGCTATGCACATGGGGAGTACATTACCTACGCATGGTGCGTGTAGAGACGATTTGACGGACTCTGTTCTGCGACTTGTCGTACGGACTTAATTGTGATTGCTGTGTGATTATCATTGATTCCCTGTTTTCGATTCCTGTTTATTAGAGTATTAGTATATATATATATGTATTTGCTTTCCCTCTTTCTATGAGAATAGAACTCCGGATTACGTCCGAGTTCACTCTCTAAGCAATTAGCTTAGGACGTTGTTACGCAACGTTTCAGGTTGTGAGCAGCAGTATCCGAGGAGCGGACATCGGAGACCTGGGCAGCTTACCACTACCGATCATGTATAATTACGTATTTTGATACACTTATATTCTGGGGAACAGTTTGTGTTATATCGGTGGTAGACTGTTTCGGTTTGTAATAATGTTATACTACCACTCGTCTAATGATAACGCAAATCTAGGTGTATAAATAAGCTCAAGTAAAAAAAACCTAGATACAACAAATACCGCAAGGATACGAATCAACTGTAGTACCAGGGTCGAACATAAGGAATAGTTAACACTAAGAACAAGACTCGACTAAGATTCAGATCAACAAATAGCAGATGAAATAGATGAATATAAAAAACAAAGCAATAAATCAAATACGTAAAATTCAGATAACTAAACCACCGTAGCTTCAGGATAACCTTAATGCGCATGGATTGTTTCTAAGGATGGAGAATCTACGAATATCGAACTCTAATCGAGGATCTCAAGTTCTAATATCAGAGGCTTTCTCAAGTCCTAAATCCACTATCCAATAGTTTAACCTATCGATCTCTCAACCTAATAGATTAAAATATCAAACGCATTAACGATCACTATCACAATTCCTAAACCGATTAACCTATCTTTCAATAGTCTTAATCAATTCATTCAATGAATTCGTTCCGAATCTAATCTCAACTCTCGTTGCAAATCAGAATCTAAAATCAATCAATCAAATGGCCAAGAAGATCAAAAGCAATAAACTCAATTCAATAAAACCGAAGAGTATCGATAACGTAGTCTCAGAAAATAAAAACCAAACAAATCCCTACAAGGTTAAATCCCTAGCCACAGTGAAACGACTACTCGCAACCCATAACAACAAACGAGTTCAAATCAATAAGAAGAAACATAGAAACAGATAAAGAAGACTCGCAGCGATCTCTCGACGACGATTTTTCAATCTCTGCTCCCGGGAAACTCTGTCTTGATTCTCTCTCGAGTTCTCTGGCTTCTGCTATGATCTCTCGATGATTTCTGAAGCCCAAGATGTCCTCTCTTTATTGGCTTGGCGGTTTGGTTTCTTCCTTTGCTGAAAATGGAAGTCCGGATGCAAAATAGGAAGTTTTCCCGTAATGCAACACGACCGTGTCGAATGCAACACGGTCTGTGTCAATTCTCTGTTAAAAATCTGCACTTTAGACATAGACTGAACACGGGCGAGTTTGAATCAACACGGCCGTGTCGAATGACAACACGGTCCGTGTCAATTCTCTGAGCAAAACTTCACCTTTTTCAGAACGGACACAATACGCCCGTGTCGAATTCAACACGATCCATGTCGATTTTTCAATTCGAACATGCTTGACAGATTTGCTCATAACTTTCTGCTCCAATGTCGAATTTGTGTGATCTTGATGTCTATGTGTAGATAACGCACAATTTGGACTTGTAGAGTGGAAGTTATTCGACTCTCAAGATCTGACTTTTTAGGCTTCATGTTTTTCCCCGGAACAACTCCAAATGTTCTCGTTTCGTCTGTGATGTTCCGTAGTCCATGTTTTCCACTCCTTTTGCTCTCTTTTATGCATGAATACCTGTTTTGACACCAAAGAAAGCAACCAAACAATATCGACACCAAATGTACTCTAGAATGCCTATAAATATGCAAAACCGAGTAAAATGCATTAGACATCTTATACCAAAATATCACCAAAATACATGTTATCAAACTTCCCCACACTTAAACCTTTGCTTGTCCTCGAGTAAATACTCCATGAAAAGCAGTCTGAAAGGAGGGCGAGACAATGACATAACTCAAAATGATAATCGAGAGCGAAACCTCTATCCGACCTAGATCCCCGTGAACAATGATCAAGTTTGTCTAGTATGATCTCCCTCTCTTAAAGGATAATCTTTTCTAGCTATCGGATCTATACCGCTATCAAGAACCAATCCAAGAACTTCAATCATCTACCAAGCATGTTTCTCGAACCTATCACGCCATTGTACCTAATCGTATCTAGTCTACGCTTTCGGTATTCATTCCTTTTCTTCTTCTTTTTTTTTCTTTCAGCTAGCTAGATTTTTTTTCTTTTGCTAGCATCTCGGGTTCCTAGGACGTTGAAGTTGAAGGGTTCCTAATCAAATATTTTTTTCGATTTTGTTTATTGGATAGCCCGACCCACAACTTAGACCCGAACCATCAAATCGATGCACTCATATCCTCGAACGATTTTCGTTGACAGATAATGACAGCGGAGTGTCGAGATGCTCACTATCTTTTTTTGCACATAAAGAAATAAGAATGCATTTGATAATAGACTTTACCGATTTCAACAAACATGGGAAAGGTTCTTAGAGAAACGTTTCTACTTGGCTAGACAACATCGGTCCCCAACCAACGATTTCTATCCCACAAGCCATTCTAGAAAATCCTAAAGGTCAAGCAACCAATTCAACAAAACATAACCACGTTCAACGGATCACAATGTTTTCAAGACGTTTCTACTCTCTCATATCATAGGTCATCACATCAATACTCAAAACGGTTTTATGCACGTGATCTTATATGTCCTAAATACTATATGATGATCTTATATGTCCTAAACACTATATGAGAATGCACAATCCTAACAACAAACTATATGATCCTAATGCATCCTATATGCACATGCAACTAAAAAGTGAAAAAAAATATCAAAAAATGCATGCAACACTACTCTAAATAGATATGGTTTGGCGTTAGACGAATCCTCCCCCATACTTGAACTAAACACTGTCTTCGGTGTCAAATCTCGTCTAGTAGAGGCAACCAATAAGATGAGTCAAAAGAGAAGCAAATCAAAAAGGGAAAAGAATACTTAGCTCGCGATGTTCGTTTACTCGCACTTAAGTCTGTCTACGTCTATCGCATAGCTAGCTTCCTCGCCTCCTCAATAGATTCTCATTAGAACTCAACCTGGTGATAAGAGACACAAACCAATATCCGATGCAAAAAGAAAAAGAAAGAAAAGAAAAACTAACCTACAAACTCGGGTTGCCTCCCGGGAGTGCTTGCTTAGGGTCTTTAGCTTGACCAAACTCTCTTAACTACCGAATAGATCTAACGGGCGAAGATTATCGATCTTCTGCCAACCTGGATCATGAAGTTTAAGAGCATATCTACAACAAAATGAGTTTGAGAAATGAGGTGTATGTTGGGTTTTCCTGGGATCTCAAGAGCGAATCTAAGTCCTAAGAGATCAGTTCTAGGGTTTGCGCAGCGGATGTAAAACAAAAATTTTGATGAAACCCTAAAACCTATCATGCATGATCTTGTGGAAACGTTAGAACGCTTACCTCAATCGATCTGAGGCCTGTATCAATTGATGTGTTCGTCCGATCACTGTAGGCAGGAAGAATACATTGCCCTCTATACGTTCCACACGGCGGAAAGGATTCCAACGGTTGGAACTTGTCTGCTAGGACTGAAGAACGCTTTCTTCTTTGCGCTAGGGTTTCAGGGATCTCTCTCTTAGTTTTTCCACTCTCAAAACCTCTCAATAGGGTCTGAAAATCGTACCAAGAGAGTTCGGAGGCGTTCCCCAAAGTTAATCCACTTAAAACCCTAATTAGAGCGAGTTTAGTAAATCCAGACGTCTGGACCGATCGGTCTGGAGCTTTTACGTCTAGATCGATCGGTCCATAGGTCCGGACCGATCGGTCTGGAACACTTTCCAGACCGTGTGACTGTCACACGTTATCTCCGGACCGACCGGTCCATGTCTCTGGACCGATCGGTCTGGGTTGGCTGGACCGATCAGTCTAGACCTTCTAGACCAGTCGGTCTGGCCTCCGCTCCACCGGGATTTTCTCGTCTCTTCTCACGTATTTGTCCTTTCCTGTGTGTGTGACCCTGTAGACTCATCCGATATAGCAGTATAACCCGAAATCTCTACTCCGGATATACAAGTCATAGGCGGTCTCTAGCAAGACACTATGACTACCTATCTCGAATAGAGTTTGTTCGTGATCTTACGAACGCTAGTGATGATTCCGGTTGATGATCCTTTTGTATCACGATATCATATGTCGAATATAAGGCATGGACAAACCACCTTATCTGATTCAACTGCTTTCTCGTTCACTGAGTTCGACTATCTGAAATAGAGGACGTTCGTCTATAGTGCGGCCACACATTTCTACAGTCTCGCTCACACGAGGGGCCCAGCGATATCTCTCTCTTTTACGAGAGGTACAAATCCCGTCTTGACTATCTACAATCCAGCACATGATTCGTTTCGTACCTGATACACGCCTTTATAGTCCTCCTGTTACGCAGGGCCTTTGACGTATTCAAAGCACGCAACTCCTCATGTTGGATTCCGTAGATATCTCAGGTCTTAGGATCCAATCATGGAACCGCCATATGAGATTCAAGTCATGACGCTAGTCCATGTGATAATCTCATGCGGGTCATCCAGTATTTCGTTCTCCAACAATACCTATGACTGTGATCGTATCCAATACCTATGGTCATCTATATGATCATCAATCACACATCATACTAGTCTTGTTATATCATTATTCCCACAATGATACATGACTAGGGAGTTTAGTATTGTTCATAACAATACATGGATTTCATAACATATCAAAGCATGCACAATACGTAATGAATCAAACACTCATCCATAAACTATAGAAAGTGTCAATACATCAAATGTATCAT
>NW_010966402.1:8155-8955 GCF_000463585.1 Tarenaya hassleriana
AATATGTAATGAATCAAATACTCTCATAAACCATAGAAAGTATCAATACATCGAATGTATCTGAACAAAGCTCATAATCAGTACATCATAGAGCACTAAACCAACAATCTCCCACTTGCTGTAATCATGAACTGCTAAACATCTAATGCCCATATCCCTAACATGACCCTCATGCTTCGACGAAGGGAGAGGCTTCGTCAACGGATCGGCAATGTTGTCATCTGTCGACACTCTGCAAATGTGCACGTCTCCTCTGTCTATGATCTCCCTGATAAGGTGAAATCGTCTGACTATGTGTTTGGATCGTTGATGGGATCTGGGTTCTTTCGCTTGTGCGATCGCTCCATTGTTGTCACAATACAGAGCAATGGGGCTATCAGCACTAGGAATGACACCCAAGTCACCAACAAATTTTCTGATCCAAACAACTTCCTTTGCTGCGTCCGACGCTGCAATATACTCAGCTTCTATAGTAGAATCTGCAACGGTCGCTTGCTTGGAACTCTTCCAGTTAAGAGCGCCTCCGTTCAAGCAGAAAACATAGTCAGACTGCGATCTGTAGTCATCCAGGTCTGACTGGAAACTAGCATCGATGTAACCCTTTACAGCGAGCTCGTCTTCCGACCTACCGTACACCAAGAACACATCCTTAGTCCTTCTCAAGTACTTAAGGATGTTTTTTACGGCGATCCAGTGCGATTCACCTGGATCTGACTGGTATCTACTCGTAATGCTCAACGCGTAGGATACATCCGGTCGAGTACAAAGCATGGCATACATGATGGATCCAATTGCCGAAG
>NW_010966402.1:11049-18357 GCF_000463585.1 Tarenaya hassleriana
AAGCTTCACCAAGCTTCTTATCCTTCAGATCCTCAAAGTAAAGATGACAATTACGCTTCCAGTGTCCAGACACTCCGCAGTAATGACAGTCACCGTTATCGGGCTTAGGCTTAGGCGTAGAGGCAACTTTTGCCTTCTTCGCCACATTCTTTTTGGCTTTGCCCCGCCGCTTCTTGCTGGAGTTGTTCTCAACAGCAAGCACAGTCTTGGGCACCACGATATCCTGCTCGGCCGATTTCAGCATCCCATGCAGTTCGGCTAAGCTCTTAGTCATCCCGTGCATATGGTACTGCATCACGAACTGGTTATAGTCCTCGGGTAATGACATCAGGATCAAGTCTGCAACTAAGTCACCATCGAGGTTCACTCCCATACGCTCAAGTTCTTCAACATGAGCTCTCATGTTGAGGACGTGGGTGTTGACAGAGCTACCTCTCGGCATCTCCGTCTTCACCAGAGCTTTCAGCGTCTTGTACTTTTCAGTACGCGCTAGCTCCTGAAACATGGTCTTGAGCTGTTCGATCATATCAAACACTCTCTTCCCCTCAAACTGCTTTTACAGATTCGGGGCCATGCTTCCCAACATGAGACAGGAGATCTCATTGTCGTCAGTCTGATGCTTCAACCAAACATCTTTGACGGCTCTCGTGGCATTGGCCGCAGGCTCTGCTGGTAAAGCCCCTTCCAGGACGTACGACTTCTTATCGTGCTTGAGAACAATTCTCAAGTTACGATACCAGTCCAAGAAGTTCGTCCCAGTCAATTTATCCTTCTCAATGATAGATCGCATCGTCAAACTCGGTACGCTACCGGTTGACGCCATGTCTACAAAAGAGACAAAACAGAACGAACAAAACAAAATTGCAGATTGTATCAATGATCTACTACCAGCTAGTCCATCATCAAACAATGACAACACAGATGCAAAGATGAGCTCATGTCCTACAAAAAGAGACAAAACAGAGCGAACAAAACAAAATTGCAGATTGTATGAATGATCTACTACCAGCTAGTCCATCATCAATCAACGACAATACATTAATGATCTACTACCAGCTAGTCCATCACCAATCAATGACAACATGATGCATATACAAGCTATATTCCCATAAAGAAAAATAACCCTACAATAATTCTCTATATGGGACTAAGATCCGTATTTCACATAAGAATAAGTTTTTACACTCAGTCTTATGCTATTTAGGTAGACATCTAATGTCAATCACATCCAATGTGACTCTTAGATCTTTTATGAGACTATGATATCGAATATCATTGCATACTCGTCTCATCTGTACCATTAAGTCTCAAGTCAAACTTGACAACTTAACCTAAGGTAAACCATATTCAAGCTGCGGGAACCACGATTTCCCACGCTGCCTCACAAAGATAATCCGGCACGCTCAGCTTTGGCATGACCCGTGTTACGGACGATCGATGCCTTGACAGGCGCTTTAATAATGGGAGGTACACGCTTAGCATTACATAAACAAGGGATTTTCGAAACCACACTTAGATCAAGCATCTACTTTCAAGCTATGAGAACCAGCATTTCTCCATCTTGCCTCACCAAGATAATTCGGCACACCCAGTTTTGGCATGGCCCATGACACGTACGATCGAGGCCTTGACAAGTGCTTTACTCGTAGAGCTCCTCGATCTAACTGGTTTCTTTGGAACGATTGTACATAATCCGAATAGACTATCCATTCGATTATGTAATCCCAATCCCTAAGCTCCCACTCAATCAAGCATATCTAATATCTTGATTAAGTTATATGCATTCATTCACTATGGATCATCCAAATGAACGAATCATGCTATTTCTGAATCACAGTTGACCGGTTTAAGCAACGATTGCTCAAAACAGATCCCGAAATGAAAAACCAAATTTTGGTGGAGCCTCGGGATCCAGACCGATCGGTCTAGGCCTAGACTGATCGGACTACACGGCTCGATCTCGGGTCAAGTTCGGTCCAGGCCTTTCGGTCCGGAATGGTCCAGACTGATCGGTCTTGGTCCAGACCGATCGGTCTACACATGCAGACCGCTTAGTCCGGACCTGTCGGTCCAACCGACTTGCGAAACCCTAGGCCGATCGGTTCAGAAGACCAGACCGATCGGTCTAGGCGAAAACGTGATCAGATCTCGTTTTCGTCAATTCTGCCCCGTTTCAGACCCGAATTCGACTCCGTTTTCGCCTGCGAACTCAGAATTCGAAGCTCTTGCACACTATGCAACAATGAACAGAAAATCTACTCTAGATCCACAATCAAATCATACATAGCATCAAAGCAAACATGGATTCAAACAATTCAAATCCTATAACGTGCGTGATCGGGTTCTAACAAAATCATGCAGAGCAACCAGGCTCTGATACCACTGTTGGGTTTTCCTGGGATCTCAAGAGCGAATCTAATTCCTAAGAGATCAGGCCGAGTTATCAGGGGAATAACTTGCTTGATTCTTTTCGCTAGTATTTTTTATACAATTTTGTATATCGTGTTGCAACACGACACCGGTCTGAAGTCACGTAAGTGGGTTGCATTCCTGATCTTCGGAATCAATGCAATAAGAGTAGTGTTCCACTGCTGAAGTAAAGACCCAGAGTAGAAAAACTCCTGCACCGCTCTTGTGATGTCATCACCAACTAAATCCCAACATTCCATGAAGAATTCAGCTGAACATCCGTCTGGTCCAGGCACCTTTCCCTGAGAAAACTGTCATTTTGATTTCTGCTTCATCAGGTAACTTTGCCAGGGTAGCCTTCAAATGGGTTGGGCATCGAGTTTGAAGCAGATCTTGTAGTTGTGCAATTGTCCAACAATTAACATTAGCTTCAGTAGATCCCAAAATATTTTGGTAGTATTGAACTGCCATCCGTTTGAGTTCATTCCCATCATAGACGCGTCCACCTGCATCCGGGGCCTGTATCAATTGATGTGTTCGTCCGATCACTATAGGCAGGAAGAATACCTTGCCCTCTACACGTATCCACACGGCGGAAAGGATTCCAACGGTTGGTACTTGTCTGCTAGGACTGAAGAACGCTTTCTTCTTTGCGCAAGGGTTTTAGGGATCTCTCTCTTAGTTTTTCCACTCTCAAAACCTCTCAATAGGGTCTGAAAATCGTACCAAGAGAGTTCGGAGGCGTTCTCCAAAGTTAATCCCACTTAAAACCCTAATTAGAGCGAGTTTAGTAAATCCCGACGTCTGGACCGATCGGTGTGGAGCTTTTACGTCTGGACCGATCGGTCCATAGGTCCGGACCGATCGGTCCGGAACACTTTCCAGACCGTGTGACTGTCACACGTTATCTCCGGACCGACCGGTCCACGTCTCTGGACCGATCGGTCTGGGTTGGCTGGACCGATCGGTCTAGACCTTCTAGACCGGTCGGTCTGGCCTCCGCTCCACCGGGATTTTCTCGTCTCTTCTCGCGTATTTGTCCTTTCCTGTGTGTGTGACCCTGTAGGCTCATCCGATATAGCAGTATAACCCGAAATCTCTATTTCGGATATACAAGTCATAGGCGGTCTCTAGCAAGACACTATGACTACCTATCTCGAATAGAGTTTGTTCGTGATCTTACGAACGCCAGTGATGATTCCGGTTGATGATCCTTTTGTATCACGATATCATATGTCGAATATAAGGCATGAACAAGCCACCTTATCTGATTCGACTGCTTTCTCGTTCACTGAGTTCGACTGTGTGAAATAGACGATTCGTCTATAGTGCGGCCACACATTTCTACAGTCTCGCTCACACGAGGGGCCCAGCGATATCTCTCTCTTTTACGAGAGGTACAAATCCCTTATTGACTATCTGCAATCCAGCACATGATTCGTTTCGTACCTGATACACGCCTTTATAGTCCTCCTGTTACGCAGGACGTTTGACGTATTCAAAGCACCAACTCCTCATGTTGGATTCTGTAGATATCTCAGGTCTTAGGATCCAATCATGGAACCGCCATATGAGATTCAAGTCATGACGCTAGTCCATGTGACAATCTGGGCGTATATCATTTTGGTATCAGAGCTTAGCTCCTACCATCGGACATCACACAAATCGGGTGAGATCTATCCTTGTTTGCATTTTACTTCTTTTCGTTTCTTTGTTTCAAAATCCGAAAACAAAATACAAAATTTGTCAAGTCTTGTTCCTTGGTAAGGGCTGATCCATTCCACCATCCATTTCGCAGACTTTGCAACTACGACCAGATTCCTAACATCGATCTCAAGCAAACGGAATAGCACACCACATCGTCGCCAACACTCCACTCGGGTGAGATCCTTCCAACTCGAGTTTCTGAACTTTGTTATTATTGATTGTGTTTGTTGTGCTGTGTTGCGCCGTGATTGTCCTTGATTTCCACTAGGTTGAACATCCATTAATAGCCGAACATCACTTGATCGATTGCACGCACGAATCTGTTCATACACCATTGTGAATTTGCTTGCGATTCGATTCGATTAGTTCCCTTGAACTGTTATCGTGCGGTTAGAAATCTATTGCATGTTCATTGTTCCGTCATCCTATATAAGTTTAATCCATTCCGACATCTAGATTGGCTTAGTAACATAGTTGCCATAGTAAGCACGAACATATTGAATCTGTCCACATTGCACGTTGAATGTTTCTTGCGTTGAGTGAAATCCGACCATCCTCTTAAAACATCATCTCGTGCATCATCTTTGTTTTCGGTTGACATAACTCGCTGTTTGATTTATTTGAGTGGCAAGCACGACATTTGTTGAGTGATTCGCACGTTAGTATAGGGTCTTTTGTTCGTTGCGTGAAGTATTTGCATTGTGCGAGACTTGAGCGAACAATGAGTAACCCCGAGCCCTCTAGAGAAGGTTCTAACCGAGAACCAAGCAACAACGATATTTTTAGATCCTTACAGATGATTATGGACCGCTTGTCTAGGCTAGAGGTCGAGCGGGCCCCCGAACCGCATATGCAAGAACCAATAGGTCACCCTAGGCAAAACCAACCCCCTCCTATCGATCTATCAAGCGATGTAGAAAGCGATATCCGACCAAGACATAGGCCGAGAGAGAGAGTGGTAGATAACCTTCCCGATAGAGGAGAGCCCCGTAGGCACCAACACCACAGACCCCGAGAGATAATGTCCGACGAGGAGTCGGATCCCGATTACATCCCTAAGAGGAACCCACCTCGCAGAGCTAGACCCGAACGATGGGCCAACCAAGTAGAGGATGATAACTATAGACCAATCCGGGGTCAAGGGGGAGACCTTAAGCTTAAACCACCATTGTTCGTAGGTCGCATAGATCCGGAAGCGTATCTCGATTGGGAACGTCGCATGGATAACATATTTGAATGTTATTCGTATTCGGACCGTAGGCAAGTCCAATACGCGGCGGCTCAATTAGCTGAAAGCACCTTAGCTTGGTGGGACCGAGAACTGACCGAACGACGCCGCGCTCAAATCGAGCCAATCGGCACTTGGCGCGAAATGAAAGCGTTAATGCGGAAACGCTATATCCCACCTCATTTCCACCGCGAACTCCAGCGAAAATATCGAAGGATTTCGCAAGGTGCTAGGACCGTAGAAGAGTATTTCGAGGAATTTGAGCACCTTAGGAGTAGATTAGTGATGGACGAGGACGAGGAAACCGTGATGGCACAGTTCCTCGATGGCTTCAACGAGAGTATTGCTCGAAAGGTCGAGCGCCACCCATATCAAAACCTCCACGAGCTCTTACACTTGGCCGTGCAGATCGAAAAGCAAAACCAACGTAAGCAAGCCCGGTTAAGTAAGCCCAAACCCTCGCCTAGCAACCCCATTACCCTCCCTAGGACTACCTCCACACCCCGAAAGGAAACGACCGAAGGTCGTAGCTTTCCAAGTTACAAGGATAAAGGGAAAGCTCCAGAAACCTCGCAATCCCGAACTCAAACTGACTCCACACGCGATCCACGATCACGGGAGATCATATGTTTTAAATGTCGGGGAAGGGGACATATGGCTCGTGACTGTCCAAATGCTAGGGTAATGATTATTACGGACAGCGGAGAATACGAGTCATTAGACGAGGAGGAGGCGGGCGATCTTGAGGAAGAGATCGCTTACCCGGATAGCGGTGAATTATTAGTCACTCGACGAGTACTTAGTACGCTAGTAACTCCGGAAGAGACAGTATGTGGAATGATTATTGATAGTGGGTCGTGCACCAACGTGGCCAGCGCCTATATGGTGAAAACGCTGGATCTATCCACAGAAAAACATCCGCACCCATACAAGCTGCAGTGGCTTAATAACAGCGGAGAACTCAAAGTGACCGAAAGGGTCAAAATTCCGTTCAGTATAGGAAAATATCGCGACGAGGTCCTTTGCGACGTCGTTCCTATGCAAGCCGGTCATATCCTTTTAGGAAGACCATGGCAATTCGATCGGGAAGTAACCCACGACGGACGAGCCAACCAGTATTCCTTCGTGTATGACAAATGAAAGGTTGTGCTTGCGCCCCTGAGCCCATCTCAAGTGCATGAGATGCAATTGAAACTAACCAAGGATTCTGAGCCGAAGAAAAAGAATTTCTATATAAAGGCTAGTCATGTCGTGCGCGCTGTTCGTCAAGAACAATCGGTGTTGCTCTTGGTATTCAAGGATCAATTGAGCTTATCTTCGGAAACACCGACTCATAGCCCTGCTGTTAGCCGACTCTTAGAGCACTATAGCGATGTATATCCGGATGAAATTCCTGCAGGATTACCTCCTATACGCGGGATTGAACACCAAATCGATCTAGTGTCTGGAGCACCGTTGCCTAACCGGCCCGTGTACCGGATGAACCCTGAAGAGACCGAGAGCTCGAGAAACAAGTCCAAGAGCTAATGAGTAAGGGTTATATCCGAGAAAGTCTCAGTCCTTGCGCTGTACCCGTACTACTTGTGCCGAAAACGGACGGGACTTGGAGGATGTGTGTGGATTGCCGCGCCATCAACAACATCACGGTCAAGTACCGACATCCCATACCTCGGCTTGATGACATGCTCGACGAACTCAGTGGAGCCACGATCTTCTCCAAGATCGATCTTAAGAGTGGATACCATCAAGTACGAACAAGAGAAGGCGATGAATGGAAAACCGCCTTGAAAACGAAGCAAGGCCTCTACGAGTGGCTCGTGATGCCCTTCGGGCTTACGAATGCCCCAAGTACGTTCATGCGACTCATGAGCCATGTACTAAGAGCCTTCATTGGGAATTTTGTAGTGGTCTACTTCGACGACATTCTTATCTATAGTCGAAGCGAATACGACCATCTTACGCAC
>NW_010966402.1:18630-19452 GCF_000463585.1 Tarenaya hassleriana
CTTCGAATGGGGCGAGACTCAAGAGCGCGCCTTTTCCGCTCTAAAGGATAGTCTCACTACCGCGCCGGTTTTAGTCCTCCCAAACTTCGACAAACCCTTTGAGATCGAGTGCGATCCCTCCGGGATTGGCATTGGAGCCGTCCTAATGCAGGAGAAGAGGCCCGTGGCCTATTTTAGCGAAAAGCTCAGCGGAGCTACGCTGAACTATCCGACTTACGACAAAGAGCTCTATGCTCTTGTACGTGCACTCGAGACATGGCAGCATTATTTGCTCGCCAAAGAGTTTGTCGTGCATTCCGATCACGAGACGCTAAAGCATCTTAAAGGACAAACCACGCTTAAGCGACGCCACGCCAAATGGCTTGAGTTTATTGAGACGTTTCCCTACGTAATCAAGTATAAGAAGGGAAAAGAAAACGTCGTCGCGGATGCTTTGTCTCGTAGACATACGTTGCTCTCGGTCATGGAAGCCCGCATGCTAGGCTTCGCACTCATCAAGGAAAACTATGTGACCGACCCAGATTTTAAAACCGTCATTGAGGATTGTAGGCATGGTGCTTCTGGCCCATTTTACCTACATGACGGATATCTATTCCGCGATCGCCGACTTTGCATCCCCGCTGGGTCGATGCATGATGTGATCATCCACGAGGCCCATGGAGGTGCCCTTGCGGGACATTTCGGAGTAGATAAAACGCTGGCCATCATCCAAGAACATTTCTTTTGGCCACACCTTAAGCGAGATGTGAGGAAATTTTGTGCTAAATGCATCGAATGCCATCGAGCTAAATCGAAAGCACATCCTCATGGTCTCTACATGCC
>NW_010966402.1:24858-25226 GCF_000463585.1 Tarenaya hassleriana
GTTCGTACTTGGTGGTATCCACTCTTAAGATCGATCTTGGAGAAGATCGTGGCTCCACTGAGTTCGTCGAGCATGTCATCAAGCCGAGGTATGGGATGTCGGTACTTGACCGTGATGTTGTTGATGGCGCGGAAATCCACACACATCCTCCAAGTCCCGTCCTTTTTCGGCACAAGTAGTAGCCCTTCGGGCTTACGAATGCCCCAAGTACGTTCATGCGGCTCATGAACCATGTACTAAGAGCCTTCATTGGGAAGTTTGTAGTGGTCTACTTCGACGACATTCTTATCTATAGTCGAAGCGAATACGACCATCTTACGCACTTGGAGCGAGTAATGACCACTCTTCGACAAGAAGGTCTATATGCC
>NW_010966402.1:25236-26694 GCF_000463585.1 Tarenaya hassleriana
GGAGAAGATCGTGGCTCCACTGAGTTCGTCGAGCATGTCATCAAGCCGAGGTATGGGATGTCGGTACTTGACCGTGATGTTGTTGATGGCGCGGCAATCCACACACATCCTCCAAGTCCCGTCCGTTTTCGGCACAAGTAGTACGGGTACAGCGCAAGGACTGAGACTTTCTCGGATATAAGTTGACGGTGAAAAGATCAAAGCCATACAGGAGTGGCCGACGCCGTCTACTATCGGACATGTGCGGAGCTTTCTTGGTCTAGCTAGTTTTTACCGTCGATTCGTCCGAGACTTTAGCAGCATCGCTGCTCCCCTCACCGCGGTCACAAAGAAAGACGTGGTCTTCGAATGGGGCGAGACTCAAGAGCGCGCCTTTTCCGCTCTAAAGGATAGTCTCACTACCGCGCCGGTTTTAGTCCTCCCAAACTTCGACAAAACCTTTGAGATCGAGTGCGATACCTCCGGGATTGGCATTGGAGCCGTCCTAATGCAGGAGAAGAGGCCCGTGGCCTATTTTAGCGAAAAGCTCAGCGGAGCTACGCTGAACTATCCGACTTACGACAAAGAGCTCTATGCTCTTGTACGTGCACTCGAGACATGGCAGCATTATTTGCTCGCCAAAGAGTTTGTCGTGCATTCCGATCACGAGACGCTAAAGCATCTTAAAGGACAAACCACGCTTAAGCGACGCCACGCCAAATGGCTTGAGTTTATTGAGACGTTTCCCTACGTAATCAAGTATAAGAAGGGAAAAGAAAATGTCGTCGCGGATGCTTTGTCTCGTAGACATACGTTGCTCTCGGTCATGGAAGCCCGCATGCTAGGCTTCGCACTCATCAAGGAAAACTATGTGACCGACCCAGATTTTAAAACCGTCATTGAGGATTGTAGGCATGGTGCTTCTGGCCCATTTTACCTACACGGATATCTATTCCGCGATCGCCGACTTTGCATCCCCGCTGGGTCGATGCGTGATGTGAATATCCACGAGGCCCATGGAGGTGCCCTTGCGGGACATTTCGGAGTAGATAAAATGCTGGCCATCATCTAAGAACATTTCTTTTGGCCGCACCTTAAGCGAGGCGTGAGGAAATTTTGTGCTAAATGCATCGAATGCCATCGAGCTAAATCGAAAGCACACCCTCATGGTCTCTACATGCCGTTACCGATCCCGATCCAGTCTTGGGTAGACATTTCGATGTATTTTGCCCTCGGTCTTCCGAAGCTACAACACAAGGACTCCATATTTGTAGTGGTCGATCGGTTTTCGAAGATGGCTCACTTCATACCGTGCGCAAAGACGGATGATGCCAAAAACATAGCCAACCTCTTCTTTCGTGAGGTTGTGAGGCTGCACGGTATCCCCAAAACACTAGTATCCGATCGAGATTCAAAATTCCTTAGCCATTTTTGGCGGACTCTATGGAAGAAGATCGGTACTAAGCTCGTCTTTTCGAC
>NW_010966402.1:26861-27888 GCF_000463585.1 Tarenaya hassleriana
GATTCAATCCGATCACGCCTTTGGACCTTGTAGCATTACCTAGCGACGAATGGGTGAACGTTGAAGGGGAACAAAGGGCCGAGCACATTAAGGAACTCCATCAGCGAGTGCGTGACAACATTGCTCGGAAAACCGAACAATACACCCGCCAAGCCAATAAGGGTAGAAAAGCCGTAACATTTAACGAAGGCGATTGGGTTTGGTTGCATTTCCGCCCGGAGCGCTTTCCCGACAAGAGGAAGTCCAAGTTGGCACCACGCGGAGACGGTCCCTTCAGAGTCATCGAGCGCATCAACGATAACGCATATCGGCTCGAACTTCCTGGTGAGTATACCGTTTCTAATTCCTTTAATGTTAGGACATGGAGCCGGAGCTGGAACCGGAGCAGGAGCACTTGAATGGGAGCACACGGAGCTAGGAGCGAACATGGACCCCTCGGAGCAATCAGCCGAAGACCAGCCCTTGGACATGTCAAGTGATCAAGATGTTACACGATCACTTGATCCCGCAAAGCTCGACAACGACCATCACGCGAAGGACGCCCCACGAGCATACGTTAGGGCCGAGCCGCCAATCACTTGCGCCAAAGCTCGGGCACTTCGCCAACTACTATATGGCATCGTTGATCAAGTCTTGAGCGGGATACGGGACAAAGACGAGGCTGACACACCCCGACATGGCCTGCATCACGTCTTCACCATCATGGCCGAACCCTACATGCAAAAGGAAGCTTCTTGAGCTGCAAGCAAAGTCCCAACAGCTATATTCTTCCAACCACCACATTAAATGCATGTTAGGCTCCTCTTGTCCTAGGTTCGGTGTGTCCGACCTTTGCCATCTTTCCCTCACTTATTCACTTCGCCATTCCCCTCTTTGATTCGAGTTCGAATTCGAGTGCCTCATTCGAGTGCCGGTGATTGAACTCGGATCTCATCCACCTCCACTTCGACCCTCATACCCAATCCCGAATTTGAGTGCCTCTCGCGAGTGCCGGTGATCGAGATTGGCAGCCTTCCATCCTCTTCCG
>NW_010966402.1:28036-36650 GCF_000463585.1 Tarenaya hassleriana
ATAGTTAACACTAAGAACAAGACTCGACTAAGATTCAGATCAGCAAATAGCACATGAAATAGATGAATATAAAAAATAAAGCAATAAATCAACTAAGTAAAATCAGATAACTAAACCACCGTAGCTTCAGGATAACCTTAATGCACATTGATTGTTTCTAAGGATGGAGAATCTATGAATATCGAACTCTAATCAGCGATCTCAAGTTCTAATATCAGATTTGGCTTTCTCAAGTCCTAAATCCACTATCCAATAGTTTAACCTATCGATCTCTCAACCTAATAGATTAAAATATCAAACGCATTAACGATCACTATCACAGTTCCTAAACCGATTAACCTATCTTTTTCAATAGTCTTAATCAATTCATTCAATGAATTCGTTCCGAATCTATTCTCAACTCTCGTTGCAAATCAGAATCTAAAATCAATCAATCAACTGGCCAAGAAGATCAAAAGCAATAAACTCAATTCAATTAAACCGAAGAGTATCGATAACGTAGTCTCAGAAAATAAAAACCAAACAAATCCCTACAAGGTTAAATCCCTAGCTACAGTGAAATGTCTACTCGCAACTCATAACAACAAACGAGTTCAAATCAATAAGAAGAAACATAGAAACAGATAAAGAAGACTCGCATCGATCTCTCTACGACGATTCTTCAATCTCTGCTCCCGGGAAACTCCGTCTTGATTCTCTCTCGAGTTCTCTGACTTCTGCTATGATCTCTCGATGATTTCTGAAGCCCAAGACGTCCTCTCTTTATTGGCTTGGTGGTTCGGTTTCTTCCTTTGCTGAAAACGAAAGTCCGGATGCAAAATAGGAAGTTTTCCCGTAATGCAACACGACCGTGTCGAATGCAACACGGTCTGTGTCAATTCTCTATTAAAAATCTGCACTTTAGATATGGACTGAACACGGGCGAGTTTGAATCAACACGGCCGTGTCGAATGACAACACGGTCCGTGTCAATTCTCTGAGCAAAACTTCACCTTTTTCAGCACGGACACAACACGGCCGTGTCAAATTCAACACGGTCCGTGTCGATTTTTCAACTCGAACATGCTTGACAGATTTGCTCATAACTTTCTGCTCTAATGTCGGATTTGTACGATCTTGTGTCTATGCGTAGATATTGAAGAGAGTTTTCCAATGAGCTAGATAACGCACAATTTGGACTTGTAGAGTGGAAGTTATTGGACTTGCAAGATCTGACTTTTTAGGCTTCGTGTTTTTCCCCGAAACAACTCCAAATGTTCTCGTTTCGTCTGTGATGCTCCGTAGTCCATGTTTTCCACTCCTTTTGCTCTCTTTTATGCATGAATACCTATTTTGACCCAAAGAAAGCAATCAAGGAATATCGAGACCAAATATACTCTAGAATGCTTATAAATATGCAAAACCGAGTAAAATGCACTAGATATCTTATACCAAAATATCACCAAAATACATGTTATCAACTATGTATAATTATCACTGAGAATAATGTATCATATATTAGTGTTTTCTTCCGCTAACTCTGAAAAGAAAAGTTTTAAATTCCCGCGAATTTTTGGAATTGTATTTTTATTTTATTGTCCATGTGACGCAACTCGTATTGCGGGATACATGTTTCGGGTGTCACACGGGGCCTGTATCAATTGATGTGTTCGTCCGATCACTTAAGGCAGGAAGAATACCTCGCCCTCTTCACATATCCACACGGCGGAAAGGATTCCAACGGTTGGAACTCGTCTGCTAGGACTGAAGAACGCCTTCTTCTTTGCGCAAGGGTTCTTTGATTTTGCTTTAGGTTTTTCACTCTCAAAAACCTCTCAAAAAGGACTGAAAGTAATGCCACCAAGGTTAGGAGGCGTTCCCCAAAGTTCATGGCCCTTAAAACCCTAATTTGAGTGAGATAAGGAAATCCCGACGTCTAGACCGATCGGTCTGGAGCATTTTCGGGACCGAACAACATTTATACGTCACCTCAGGACCGATCGGTCTACTTCTGGACCGATCGGTCCAGACCTTCTGGACCGAACCGTCTGGCCTCCGCTCCACCGGAAAATTCTCATCTTTTCTCGCGCGTTTGTCCTTTCCTGTGTGTGTGACCCTGTAAACTCATCCCATATAGCAGTATAACCCGAAATCTCTATTTCAGTTATACAAGTCATAAGCGGTCTTTAGAAGACACTATGACTACCTATCTCGAATAGAGTTTGTTCGTGATCTTACGAACGTCGGTGATGATTCTGGTTGATGATCCTTTTGTATTACGATATCATATTTCGAACATAAGACATGGAAAAGCCACCTTATCTGATTCGACTGCTTTCTCGTTCATTGAGTTCGACTGTACAAGATAGACGACGTTCATCGTTCGTCTATAGTGCGGCCACACATTTCTACAGTCTCGCTCACACGAGGGCCCCAACGATATCTCTCTCTTTTACGAGAGGTACAAATCCCATCTTGACTATCTACAATCCAGCACATGATTCGTGTCGTACCTGATACACGCCTTTATAGTCCTCATGTTACGCTGGACGTTTGACGTATTCAAAGTACGCAACTCCTCGTATTGGATTCCGTAGATATCTCAGATCATAGGTGATACACGCCTTGACTCGGAGAGGATGGAACAAGGCCGAATCGCAGTCTCACGCACTTCACGGAGAAGGCTCTCGACTTTCGATTGGGTATGGTGTTCGAAGGGGAAGGGTGGTCCTCGGAATCAGTCACGGATCAAGCGATGCTCGACGTAATTCCGAAAAGAAAGATGGATGGAACGAAGGGGAAGAATAGATAGTGGACCTCGGACACACCAAGGCTTGAGTTCGGACACACCAAACTCGTGATCTCGGACACACCGAAGATCGGGATAAATTTCGGACAAACCGAAGAAGAGTTTATAAAACTCGAAATGTTTGAGACATTCTACAAGTCTGATTACAAATGATGCACTACAAGACCTTTATATAAGCTATAATTCTCAACTACAACATTAAATGACAAGAACATGCAAGAGGGGTATGAGTCCAATGCATTAAATGAGGTGGTTGGGAAGCCAGTTGTTGGAATTCCTTGATGTTGCATTAAATGAGGTGGTTGGGAAGATAGTTGTTGGAGTTTCCTTGATGATGAAGAAGCTTCCTTTGGATAATTGTCTTGCACTCGAAGAAACTTCCTTTTACTTGGTGACTTCGATCCGAGGTATGCTTCCGTCAAGATTTTCGTTTCGAGATGTCATTGGGTCCGATGTCCTCATCATTCCCTCTCTCTTCAGAAGTTTTGTCCTCATCATTCCCTCTCGCTTCTCCGGATTTTGCCCTCAAAACTTATTTACAAAATAAACTGAAATAAAGGATAGATCTCACCGGGGTTAGACGTCCGTTGGCTCGAGCAAGCTCTGATACCAAAATGATACACGTCTTGGCTCGGAGAGGATGGAATCTGATCCAAAACGCAATCACCCGCACTTCACGGAGAAGGCTCTCGAATTCGCGTTCGGATTGTGGTTAAAACTCACGGAGAAGGCTCTCGACTTTCGATTGGGTATGGTGTTCGAAGGGGAAGGGTGGTCCTCGGAATCAGTCACGGATCAAGCGATGCTCGACGTAATTCCGAAAAGAAAGATGGATGGAACGAAGGGGAAGAATAGATAGTGGACCTCGGACACACCAAGGCTTGAGTTCGGACACACCAAACTCGTGATCTCGGACACACCGAAGATCGGGATAAATTTCGGACAAACCGAAGAAGAGTTTATAAAACTCGAAATGTTTGAGACATTCTACAAGTCTGATTACAAATGATGCACTACAAGACCTTTATATAAGTTATAATTCTCAACTACAACATTAAATGACAAGAACATGCAAGAGGGGTAGGAGTCCAATGCATTAAATGAGGTGGTTGGGAAGCTAGTTGTTGGAATTGCCTTTGATGTTGCATTAAATGAGGTGGTTGGGAAGCTAGTTGTTGGAATTGACTTGATGATGAAGAAGCTTCCTTTGGATAATTGTCTTGCACTCGAAGAAACTTCCTTTTACTTGGTGACTTCGATCCGAGGTATGCTTCCGTCAAGATTTTCGTTTCGAGATGTCATTGGGTCCGATGTCCTCATCAATAGGATCCAATCATAAAACTGTCATATGAGATTCAATTCATGACGCTAGTCCATGTGACAATCTCATGCGGATCAATCCAGCATTCCGTTTTCCAACGAATACCTATGATTGTGATCGTATCAAATACCTATGATCATCTCTATGATCATCAATCACACATCATACTAGTCTTAGTATATCATTATTCCCACAATGACATATGACTAGGGAGTTTAGTATTGTTCATAACAATACATGGATTTCATAACATATTAAAGTATGCACAATACGTAATGAATTAACACCCATCCATAAAACCATAGAAAGTATCAATACATCAAATGTATCAAAAGAAAGCTCATACAACAGTTCATCATAGAGCATTAAACCAACAATCTCCCACTTGCTCTAATCATGGACTGCTAAACATCTAATGCTCATATCCCTAACATGACCCTCATGCTTCGACGAAGGGAGAGGCTTCATCAACGGATCGGCAATGTTGTCATCTGTCGATACTCTGCAAATGTGCACGTCTCCTCTGTCTATGATCTCCCTGATAAGGTGAAATTGTCTGAGTATGTGTTTGGATCGTTGATGGGACCTAGATTCTTTCGCTTGTGCGATTGCTCCATTGTTGTCACAATACAGAGCAATGGGGCTATCTGCACTAGGAATGACACCCAAGTCTCCAACAAACTTTCGGATCCAAACAACTTTCTTTGCTGCGTCTGACACTGCAATATACTCAGCTTCTGTAGTAGAATCTGCAACGGTCACTTGCTTAGAACTCTTCCAGCTAACAACGCCTCCGTTAAGCAGAAAACGTAGCCAGACTGCGATCTGTAGTCATCTAGGTCTGACTGAAAACTAGCATCGTGTAACCCTTTACAGCGAGCTCGTCTTCTGACCCACCGTATACCAAGAACACATCCTTAGTTCTTCTCAAGTACTTCAGGATGTTCTTGATAGCGATCTAGTGTGACTCACTTGGATCTGACTAGTATCTACTCGTAATGCTCAACGCATAGGATACATCCGGTCGAGTACAAAACATGACACACATGATGGATCCATGCGTTCTCGCTCATCAGGTGTCGTAGGACACTGACTCTTGCAGAGAACTGTGCCACTACTCATTGGTAAGGTTCCTTTCTTGGAATCTTGCATCTGGAACCGTTTCAAGACCTTATCGATGTAGGTACTCTGACTTAATCCTAGAAACCGCCTCGATCTATCTCTATAGATCTTTATACCTAAAATATAGGCCGCTTCTGCTAGGTCCTTCATAGAAAATTGCGTTCCTAGCCAAGACTTTACATCTTGCAAGGTAGGAACGTCATTCCCTATTAGGAGAATGTCATCCACGTACAATACTAGAAATACTATTGTGCTCCCACCAACCTTCTTGTAAACACATGGGCTCGTCCTCGTTCTGTGAGAATCCAAACCTTTTGATTGTCTCATCAAAGCGAAGGTTCCAGCTCTTCGAAGCCTGCTTTAGTCCATAACACCTTCCTCGGATTCCTCGAATCGACAAAACCTTCGGGTTGTATCATGTACACATCCTCGGTCAAGTTCCCGTTAAGGAACGCGGTCTTGACATCCATTTGTCATATCTCATAGTCGTAATATACGACTATGGAAAGCAGGATCTTGATGGACTTCAGCATAACTACAGGCGAAAAGGTCTCATCATAGTCAATACCATGAATCTGACGGAATCCTTTCACCACAAGTCGTGCCTTATACGTATGCACGTTGCCATCCTTATCGGTCTTCTTCTTGAAGATCCACTTGCATCCGATGGGTTTTCTCCCATCAGATGCATCAACCGGAGTCCATACTTGGTTGTCTGACATGGATTGCATCTCGGACTTCATAGCCTCGTGTCATTTCTCGGAATTGGGACTCGCCATAGCCTCTGGGTATATGGAAGGCTCATCATGTTCTAATAACATGAGCTCCTCATTCCCAGTCACGAGAAATCCATATCTCACAGGTTCTTGACGAATCCTCCCTGATCTCCGAGGTTCACTAGTCGAAGGTTGAGTCACAACCAGCAGTGAAACAGGTTGAACGTCTTCAACTTGTTCACTCGGCTCAGCGTCTACTTGTTGCTCTCGAACTTCCTCAAGTTCGATCCTACTCCCACTGACTCTTTTGGAGACGAACTCTCGCTCCATAAAAGTCACATTCCTGGCAATGAATGCCTTGTTCTCTGCCGGAATGTAGAAGAGTAACCTTTACTTTCCTTAGGGTAGCCTACAAATAAACAGTTATCAGATTTGGAGGATAACTTATCAGTCATCTGACGCTTCACGTAAGCGTCGCAACCCCAAATTCTGACAAACGACAACGCGGGACATTTCTCCGTCTGATAACACGTACGTTTTGATATAGGATGTCTAGCGTATTTCACTCTACTTTACATATTTGTAGGCATTCTAGGGCACATTTGGCTTCGATATTGCATGGTTGTGTTCTTTGGTGTTTAAACAGGATTTCACGCATAAAAAGAGTAAAAGAGTGGAAAACATGGGCTACGGAACTTCACAGACGAAACGGGAACATTTGGAGTGTTTCGAGGAAAAACGTGAAGCTCAGAAAATGTTAGATCTTGCAAGTTCCATAACTTTCACTTTACAAGTCCAAATCATACCATCTCTACATTATTGGAAAGCTCTCTTCGATATCTACATATAGACGCCAAGATCACCCAAATCCAATGTCGGAGCAGGAAGTTATGAGCAAATTCGTGAAGCACGTCAAAACTGCAATGTCACACGATCGTGTCACTTTTGTAGACACGATCGGGTCACTTAAAATCCGAAAATTTTCCAAGTTTTCCCAAAAGAAAGAGGGGATAATTAGGGTTAGCCTCCAAGGTCGAATAGATTCATACTTTTGACAAAAAAACACACCCTAAAGCACATAAAAAGAGGGAGATTATCAAGAGGCAAGAGATCGGAGTAGAAGAAAAAGATTACGAAGCCGGAAAATCAAGTAAGCATTCTTCCTTTCTTCTATTTTACGATATTTTGTATTATTGATATGAACCCTGTCAACTCGATGTTTAACGAGTAGTTTCATAGCTGTAGGCTAGAGATTTGCTATGTAGAAATCTTTGGTTTTTAATTCCAGACTTTTTGGATTTGTCTATTCTATTCAGTTTATTGAATTGTTCTTAATGCGTTTGGCCTTGTTGGCCGCTTGATTAAATGATCTTAGGGTTTTAATTCACATAGACATATGGGATTCTAATCAGGAACTAATTCAATAAATAGAACAGGTATCGCATCGAGAGATGGGTATTTGCCTAGGAATTATGATAACGTTCGTTCATGCATCCAGAGTTTTAGACTATTGAATCGGGAGATTAGTAGGATTAAACCTGGATAGTGAGATTAGACTTGGGAGAGTTAATCTCTACCTTAGAGCTTGAATTCTCTAGATTGGATAAATAAACCACTAAGTTTGCATCTATTGAAAGATCTTTGCATGTAAAGCAATCCTGAAGCCTGCAGTGTTCATCGTTCATAATTTACAACCGTTTTTTATTGTTTGCTTTGCTACACTCTCATACTCATATTATTTTCTCTAGATTTAGACTTGGATTTGGATTTGATTCCGTTGTTTATTTGTCCCTAAGTTCGACCCTAGCTACTACACACGATCCGTACTCTTGCAGTATTTGTTGAGTCTAGGATATTATTACTTGATCGAATTTATACACCTAGATTTGCGACATCAAGTTTTTGGCGCCGTTGCCGGGGACAATTTAGGCAACATGATTAGATCCTATCTGGTCTGGGTCTATTTTCTTTTATTTTTATTTCTTTTTTTTTCCCTTCGTCTCCTTTCCTCTTTGTCTTCCTTTGTTTGTGCAGGTACGTCCTTTTTAGAGCATGAATAGAGAATTGAGGATATGAGCTATTTCACGGATGATCCATACCTTCACTACAAGAAACATCAAAATTTGCGACAGAAAAATCTGTCGCAAATACAAAAGAATATCGGTCGCAATTACAAATTTGCGACAGATTGCGACAGAATCATTTCTGTCCGTATATTGTTGTCGCAAAAGTTTGCCGGTCGTTAATCTGTCGCAAAGTTGCGACGGACAAAATCCGAGTTTTGCGACAGAATTGCGACAGAAAAATCTGTCGCAAATATCTTTTTTAATATTTAAAAAAAAAATCTACGTTTACTACGGATTTGCGACAGAAAAATCCGTCGCAAATATTTTTTTTAATTTAAAAAAAAATATAAAAAATATATTATACATATACACATATATACGTATATTCACATACACATATACGCATACATTACACATATACACATAAATTTATATATATATACACATACACATACATTTACATATAGACATATATATACATACACATATACACATACATAAACACACATTCATACACATATATACACACATAAATTTACATACACATACATATATATTACACATATGCACATAATTATACATATACACATAAATTTATATA
>NW_010966402.1:37232-44044 GCF_000463585.1 Tarenaya hassleriana
GAATTTGCGACAGATTTGCGACAGAAATTTCTATCGCAAATTTGTCGCAAATCCGCAATTTTCAAATTTCTGTCGCAAATAATGTTTGGTTCTGCGACGACAACGTTTCCATCGTATTCCGTCGCAAATTTGCGACGGATTTTGCGACTAATTGCGACGGAATAAAAATTTTTGCATTTCGTCGCAAATTCGTCGAATTCTGTCGTAATTTCTTTGCGACGGAAAAATTCCGTCGCAAATTCCGTCGTTATATTAAGATTTTCTTGTAGTGCTTGACCCTTATGACTCGAGTTGGACGCATTATTCTGATCTCTCCTATGATTCATTTGCTTCAGATGCTCCGCATTGGGATTTCAACTACCACCAAAATCAGGGATCCTATCAATTTCAGACTTATCAGTCTATACCTTCATATCATTATGATCAGGGCAAGGAGACATATTATCATTTTGAAGGATCACCCGATGAAGCATATGCCCTTTTATTGTCTGCAACTAAGCAGGAGATAGATTCTGAGACAAACTTCTTACTTGTTCGGGTTTTGCAGGGACAAGAGGACTCTTGAATTATATGCAATCACTACGCGAGTCTCAGTCCAACAGAACTGCTAAAATCGCCTCCCATTGGCAAGAGACGTTTATGAAATGACCAGAAATTGACTCCAAAGAGTATCTTAACACATATCAATGAAGGACGTGGAGCAATCTGAGTTAGAGTCACCATAGGTCATAAAAAAGGGTGAGTGTTCTAATATTTATTTGGATTATACGCCTGACTTTTTTATCGCAGATGAACATTTAAGGACGAACTACGAAGAGATAGAACCGAAATATATGCCTCCACCGCCAAGACCATCACCGGTTCCGTTCCCTTCACGCCTAAAGAAACACAAGGAAGACGTTCAGTTTGATCAACCATGTTCACAAAAGCGAAAATTCGAGGTGAAATCACATAAGATTGAACTGGTTGTTTACTCGTCCGAGACCATTCCCATCTCGGGTCGAGCGGTCCTCCAAACTGATATTCAAGAAGATCCACCACCTCTTCCATCGAACTTCCATCCTGACCCCCAATTTCCACCACTCAATCTTCGATCGGTCAGTAAGGTAAATAAAGAACTACATCACATCGATCAAAGCCATACCAAGTCGGGTGAGTTTGTCCCATCTAATCTCATTCCACCTAAAACCATTCCGCCAAGAAGCATTTCCCCTGAACCCCCTCCTACATGAGCAAAACGAGTCGAGCTAAAGACCTTAAACAAGCGCTTTCGGGAGGCAATCCAAGGTCTTAGGTTAGTCTTTTTCTTTCTTTTATTTTTCTTTTTGCATCAGATATTGGTTTGTGTCTCTTATCACTAGATTGAGTTCTAGTGAGGAGCTATTGAGGAGGCAAGGAAGCTAGCTAAGTGATAGACGTAGGCAGACTTAATTGCGAGTGAACGAACATCGCGAGCTAAATATTCATTTTCCTTTTTGATTTGCTTCTCTTTTGACTCATCTTATTGGTTGCCTCTACTATACGAGAATTGACACCAAGGATGGTGTCCAGTTCAAGTCTGGGGGAGGATTCGTCTAACGCCAAACCATATCCATATAGAGCAGTGTTGCATGTATTTTTCCCTTTTATTTTCACTTTTTAGTTGCATGTGCATATAGGATGCATTAGGATCATATATTTGTTGTTAGGATTGTGCATTCTCATATAGTGTTTAGGACATATAAGATCACGTGCATAAAACCGTTTTGAGCATTGATGTGATGATCTATAGCATGAGAGAGTAGAAACGTCCTGAAAATATTGTGATCTGTCGAACGTGGTTATGTTTTGTTGAATTGATTGCTTGACTTTTAGGATTGTCTAGAATGGCTTGTGGGATAGAAATCGTTGATTGGAACCCAAGAGACCGATGTTGTCTAGCCAAGTAGAAAAGTTTTTATAAGAATCTTTCCAATGTTTGCCAAAATCGGTAGAGTCTATTATCAAATGCATTCTTATTTCTTCATGTGCAGAAAAAAATAGTGAGCATCTCGACACTCCGCTGTCATTTCTCGTCAACGAAAATCGTTCGAGGACATGAGTGCATTGATTTGATGGTTCGGGTCTAAGTTGTGGATCGGGTTATCCAATAAATTAACAAAATCGAAAAAAAAATGATTAGGAACCCTTCAACTTAAACGTCCTAGGAACGCGAGATGCTAGCAAAAGAAAAAAAAGAGAAAATCTAGCTAGATGAAAAAAAAAGAGAGAAAGAGAAAAAAAATGAATACCGAAAGCGTAGACTAGACACGATTAGGTAGAATGGTGTAATAGGTTCGAGAAACATGCTTGGTAGATTATTGAGGTTCTTGGATTGGTTCTAGTTAACGGTATAGATCCCATGGCTAGAAAAGATTATCCTTTAGAGAGGGAGATCATACTAGACATACATGATCATTGTTCACGGGAATCTAGGTCGGATAGAGGTTTCGCTCTCGATTATCATTTTGAGTTATGTCATTTTCTTGTCCTTCTTTCAGATTGTTTTTCATGGAGTATTTGCTCGAGGACGAGCAAAAGTTTAAGTTTGGGGGAGTTTGATAACACGTATTTTGGGTGACGTTTTGATATAGGATGTCTAGCGTATTTCACTCTATTTTACATATTTGTAGGCATTCTAGGGCACATTTGGCTTTGATATTGTATGGCTGTGTTTTGTAGTGTTTAAACAGGTTTTCACACATAAAAAGAGCAAAAGCAGTGGAAAACATGGGCTACGGAACATCACAGACGAAACGGGAACATTTGAAGTGTTTCGAGGGAAAACGTGAAGCTCAAAAAACGTCAGATCTTGCAAGTCCCATAACTTTCACTCTACAAGTCCAAATCATGCATTCTCTATATTGGAAAGCTCTCTTCGATATCTACGTAAAGACGCCAAGATAACCCAAATCCGATGTAAGAGCAGGAAGTTATGAGCAAATTCGTGAAACCCATCACCACACGATCGTGTCACTTTTGTAGACACAATCGGATCACTTAAAATCCGGAAATTTTCCCAAAAGAAAGAGGGGATAATTAGGGTTAGCCTCTATGGTCGAATTGATTCATACTTTTGATAAAAAAACACATCCTAGAGTACAGAAAAAGAAGGAGATTATCAAGAGGCAAGAGATCGGAGTAGAAGACGAAGATTACGAAGCCGGAAAATCGACTAAGCATTCTTCCTTTCTTCTATTTTACGAGATTTTGTATTATTGATATGAACCCTGTCAACTCGATGTTTAGCGAGTAGTTCCATAGCTGTAGACTAGGGATTTGCTATGTAGGGATCTTTGGTTTTTAATTCCAGACTTTTTGAATTTGTCTATTCTATTCAGTTTATTGAATTGTTCTTAATGCGTTTGACTTTGTTGGCCGCTTGATTAAATGATCTTAGGGTTTTAATTCATATAGATATATGGGATTCTAACCTGGAATTAATTCAATAAATAGAACAGGTATCGTATCGGGAGATGGGTATTTGCCTAGGAATTATGATAGCGTTCGTTCATGCATCCAGAGTTTTAGACTATTGATTCGGGAGTTTAGTAGGATTAAACCTGGATAGTGAGATTAGACTTGGAAGAGTTAATCTCTACCTTACAGCTTGAATTCCCTGGATTGGATAGATAAACCACTAAGTTTGCATCTATTGAAAGATCCTTGCATGTAAAGCAATCTTGAAGCCTGCAGTGTTTATCGTTCATAATTTACAACCGTTTTTTATTATTTGCTTTGCTACACTCTCACACTCATATTATTTTCTCTAGATTTAGACTTGGATTTGGATTTGATTCCATTGTTTATTTGTCCCTGAGTTCGACCCTAACTACTACACACGATCCGTACACTTGCGGTATTTGTTGAGTCTAGGATATTATTACTTGATCGAATTTATACACCTAGATTGATATGGACAACATAAATGATGAATCAGTCATCTTAGGTCGTCCATTCCTCAACACTGTTGACGCCGTAATTCATATCCGGAAAGGATGCATAAAGATGCATATAGGAGATAAGGACATCGAATTCAAGCTGGAACAAAAATCAGAATGGGGTAAAGAGGTAAACGAGCATTCATTGATTATTCCTGAAGAATCGCCTGGTTCGCCGAAAAAACAAACCCCGCAACTAAAGGATAAGGGCAAGGAAATTGCCTATGACGGAGACGTCTACATCCTGCCAGTAGCTAAATCTGTAAACTCTGAGGCAGAGAACGGGATAAAAGTCAAATCCGAATCCGTAATGATGACGTCTAAAGGGAAGCCCAACGAAAAGATTCCGCAAAAGCAGGGCGCAACGCTAAAAATCCATGATGTGGAATAGGAACTAAAGTGAAACCGCCAAATTCAGTTTCTGAATCTGCAAGCGGAAATGACTGTAAGCTGAGACAGACTGTGTGCACTAATACAGTGTACATACCCCCGGACTTGGCGGACCATCGGGTCTGGACTTGGCGGACCATCGGGTCTGGCCCTTCTGGTCCGTTCAGTCTGGACCCTTCTGTCTAGGTTTTTATGTCGTTTTCTCGTGCGTTTTGTCCTTCCCTGCGTGTGTGATCCTGTAGGCCCATTCAATATAGCAGTATACCCAAAATCTCTATTTCGGATATACAAGTCATAGGCGGTCTCTAGCAAGACATTATGATTACCTATCTCGAATAGAGTTTGTTCGTGATCTTACGAATGCTAGTGACGATTCCGACTGATGATCCTTTTGTATCGTGATATCATATGTCGAACATAAGGCATGGACAAGCCACCTTATCTGATTCGATTGCTTTCTCGTTCACTAAGTCCGACTGTCTGAAATAGACGACGTTCGTCTATAGTTCGGTAACACATTTCTACAGTCTCGCTCACACGAGGGGCCCAGCGATATCTCTCTCTCTTTTAGAGAGGTACAAATCCCATCTTGACTATCTACAATTCAGCACATGATTCGTTTCGTACCTGATACACGCCTTTATAGTCCTCCTGTTACGCAGGACGTTTGACGTAATCAAAGTACGCAACTCCTCATGTTGGATTCCGTAGATATCTCAGGTCTTAGGATCCAATCATGGAACCGCCATATTAGATTCAAGTCATGACGCTAGTCCATGTGACAATCTCATATATACGGGTCAATCCAGTATTCCGTTCTCCAACGAATTTGTATGATTGTGATCGTATCCAATACCGATGATCAACTATATGATCATCAATCACACATCATACTAGTCTTAGTATATCATTATTCCCACAATGATACATGACTAGGGAGTTTAGATTTCATAACATATCAAGTATGCACAATACGTAATGAATCAAACAGTCATCCATAAACTCATAGAAAGTGTCAATACATCAAATGTATCAATAAATAAAGCTCGCAAAAACAGTATATCATAGAGCACTAAACCAATAATCTCTCACTTGCTCTAATCAAGGACTGCTAAACATCTAATGCTCATATCCCTAACATGACCCTCATGCTTTGACGAAGGGAGAGGCTTCGTCAACGGATCGGCAATGTTGTCATATGTCGACACTCTGCAAATGTGCACGTCTCCTCTGTCTATGATCTCTCTGATAAGGTGAAATCATTTGAGTATGTGTTTGGATCGTTGATGGGATCTGGGTTCTTTCGCTTGTGCGATCGCTCCATTGTTGTCACAATACAAAACAATGGGGCTATCAACACTGGGAATGACACCCAAGTCTCCAACAAACTTCATGATCCAAACAGCTTCCTTTGTTGTGTCCGACGGTGCAATATACTCAGCTTCTGTCGTAAAATCTTCAACGGTCACTTGCCTAGAACTCTTCCAGGTAACAGCGCCTCCGTTCAAGCAGAAAACATAACCAAACTGCGATTTGTAGTCATCTGGGTCTGACCGAAACTAGCATCAGTGTAACCCTTTACAAGAGCTCGTCTTTCGACCCACCGTATACCAAGAACACATCCTTAGTTCTTCTCAAGTACTTCAGGATGTTCTTGACGGTGATTCAGTGTGACTCACCTGGACCTGACTGGTATCTACTCGTAATGCTCAACGCATAGGATACATCCGTTCGAGTACAAAGCATGACATACATGATGGATCCAATTGCCGAAGCATATGGAATCCGATCCATGCGTTCTCGCTCATCAGGTGTCGTAGGACACTGACTCTTGCAGAGAACTGTTCCACTGCTCATCGGTAAGGTTCCTTTCTTGGAATCTTGCATCTTGAACCATTTCAAGACCTTATCGATGTAAGTACTCTGACACAATCCTAGAAGTCGCCTCGATCTATCTCTATAGATCTTGATGCCGAAAATATAGGCTGCTTCACCTAGGTCCTTCATAGAAAATTGCGTTCCTAGCCAAGACTTAACGTCTTGCAAGGTAGGAACGTCATTCCCTATAAGGAGAATGTCATCCACGTACAACACTAGAAATACTACTGTGCTCCCACTAACCTTCTTGTAAACACACCGCTCGTCTTCGTTCTGTGAGAAACCAAACCTTTGGATTGTCTCATCAAAGCGAAGGTTCCAGCTCCTCGAAGCCTGCTTCAGTCCATAAATAGACCTCTGAAGCTTGCACACCTTGCCCGGGTTCCTTGGATCGACAAAACCTTCGTTTGTGTCATGTACACATCCTCGGTCAAGTTCCCGTTAAGGAACGCGGTCTTGACATCCATTTGCCATATCTCATAGTCGTAATATGCGGCTACGGCAAGTAGGATCCTGATGGATTTCAGCATGACTACAGGGAAAAAGGTCTCATCATAGTCAATACCATGAATCTGACGGAATCCT
>NW_010966402.1:44243-45747 GCF_000463585.1 Tarenaya hassleriana
CTCATCATGTTCCAATAACATGAGCTCCTCATTCGAAGTCACGAGAAATCCGTATCTCACGAGCTCTTGGCGAATCCTGCCTGATCTCTGAGGTTCACTCGTCGAAGGTTGAGTCACAACCGGTAGTGAAACAGGTTGAACATCTTCAACTTGTTCACTCGGCTCAGCGTCTACTTGTTGGTCTCGAACTTCCTCAAGTTCGATCCTACTCCCACTGACTCTTTTGGAGACGATCTCGCTCCATAAAAGTCGCATTCCTAGCAATGAACACTTTGTTCTCTGCCGGAATATAGAAGTAGTAACCCTTAGTTTCCTTAGGGTAGCCTACAAATAAACACTTATCAGATTTGGAGTTTAACTTATCAGTCATCTGACGCTTCACATAAGCGTCGCAACCCCAAATTCTGACAAACGATAATGCGGGACACTTCCCCGTCCATTTCTCATATGGCGTCGTTTCAGCCGCCTTCGTTGGACTCCTATTCAGCAGGTACGCAGCGATCTCTAAAGCATAGCCCCAAAAGGACTTCGGAAGGTCTGTCTGACTCATCATCGATCGAACCATGTCTAACAGTGTTCGGTTCCTCCGTTCAGACACGCCGTTCCACTATGGCGTTCCAGGAGGAGTTAATTGTGATACAATACCACAATCAACCAGATAGTCAGAGAACTCTTGGCTCATATACTCGCCACCACGATCTGATCGAAGTGCCTTCATCGTCATGCCAAGCTGGTTATGTACTTCGTTTCTGAAGACCTTGAACATTTCAAGTGTTTCAGATTTATGTCTCATCAAATAGATATAACCGTATCGACTGAAATAATCAGTGAACGTAACGAAATACAAATAACCTCCTCCAGCTGGACAGCTCATTGGTCCGCATACATCACTATGTATCAGGTACAATAACTCTGTCGCTCTCTGTCCTTTCTCCTTGAAAGGATGCTTCGTCATCTTGCCCATCAAACAAGACTCGCAAGATTCAAGAGACTCAAAGTCAAATGAATCCAGAAGACGTTCAGAATGAAGCTTCTGTATGCGCTTCTTGTTTATATGGCCTAGACGACAATGCCAGAGGAAGGTCGGGTTTATGTCGTTCGGCTTAAACCATCTAGTACTCACGTTATAGTTAGACGATGTCGAGTTCGAAGGTTGATCATTCAAGACGTACAATCCATTCACAAGATAACCATTACCATAGTAAATGCTGTCTTGATAAATCATCAAACTCGATTTCTCAATCACAAATCGAAAACCATCCAAATCCAGACATGAAATAGAAATAATGTTTTTGCTAATCGCAGGCACATAGTAACAATTACTCAATTCTAAAACAAGTCCAGAAGGAAGGTGCAAATCATAAACGCCAATACACAATGCAGCAACTCTTGCTCCATTTCCGACGCGTAGATCCGCTTCTCTCTTTGCTAGCATCCTACTTCTTCTTAGTCCCTGCACATTTCCACAAATGTGTGAGGCACTTCCGGTATCCAATACCCACGA
>NW_010966402.1:47772-48589 GCF_000463585.1 Tarenaya hassleriana
ATCGCAGGCACATAGTAACAATTACTCAATTCTAAAACAAGTCCAGAAGGAAGGTGCAAATCATAAACGCCAATACACAATGCAGCAACTCTTGCTCCATTTCCGACGCGTAGATCCGCTTCTCCCTTATCTAGCATCCTACTTCTTCTTAGTCCCTGCACATTTCCACAAATGTGTGAGGCACTTCCGGTATCCAATACCCACGAAGATGTAGTACAGATGTTAGCTTCTATAACATGAATACTTGAGGCAGAAGCTTCATCAAGCTTCTTATCCTTCAGATCCTCCAAGTAAAGGTGACAATTACGCTTCCAGTGTCCAGACACTCCGCAGTAATGAAAGTCACCCTTATCGGGCTTAGGCTTGGGCGTAGAGGCAACCTTTGCCTTTTTCGCCGCCTTCTTTTTGGCTTTGCCCCGCCGCTTCTTGCTGGAGTTTTTCACAACAGCAAGCACAGTCTTAGGTACTACGATATCCTGCTCAGCCGATTTCAGCATCCCATGCAGTTCGGCTAAGCTCTTAGTCATCCCGCGTATATGGTACTGCATCACGAACTGATTATAGTCCTCGGGCAATGACATCAGGATCAAGTCCACGACCAAGTCTCCATCGAACTTCACTCCCATACGCTCAAGTTCCTCAATATGAGCTCTCGTGTTGAGGACGTGGGTGTTGACAGAGCTTTCAGCATCTTGTACTTTTTAGTACGCGATAACTCCTCAAACATGATCTTGAGCTGATTGATCATATCAAACAAGCTCTTCCCCTCAAACTGCCTCTGCAGATTCGGGACCATGCTTCCCAACATGAGACAAGA
>NW_010966402.1:48924-53339 GCF_000463585.1 Tarenaya hassleriana
ATTCTCAAGTTACGATACCAGTCCAAGAAGTTCGTCCCGGTCAGCTTATCCTTCTCAAGGATAGATCGCATTGTCAAACTCGGTACGCTACCGATTGACGCCATATCTTACAAAAAAAGACAAAACAGAACGAACAAAACAAAATGCATATTCTATCAATGATCTACTACCAGCTAGTCCATCATCAATCAACGACAACATAGACGCACATACAAGCTATATTCCCATAAAGAAAAATAA
The DNA here is from genome assembly GCF_000463585.1 of Tarenaya hassleriana. NCBI lineage: Eukaryota > Viridiplantae > Streptophyta > Magnoliopsida > Brassicales > Cleomaceae > Tarenaya > Tarenaya hassleriana. Next base: position 49,165 of record NW_010966402.1, read on the forward strand.
CCCTACAATAAATTTCTATATGGGACTAAGATCCGTATTTCACATAAGAATGAGTTGTTACACTCAGCCTTACGTTATTTAGGTAGACATCTAATGTCAATCACATCCAATGTGACTCTTAGATCCTTTATGAGACTATGATATCAAATATCATTGCATACTTGTCTCATGTGTACCGTTAAGTCTCAAGTCAAACTCGACAATTTAACCCAAGGTAAACCATATTCAAGCTGTGGGAACCACGGTTTCTCACCCTGCCTCACAAAGATAATCCGGCACGCTCAGCTTTGGCATGACCCATGTTTCGAACGATCGATGCCTTGACATGCGCTCTAGTAATGGAAGGTAAACGCTTAGCATTACATAAATAAGAGATTTTCGAAACCACACTTAGATCAAGCATCTACTTTCAAGCTATGAGAACCGGCATTTCTTCATCTTCTCTCACCAAGATAATACGGCACACCCAGCTTTGGCATGGCCCATGACACGTACGATTTAGGCCTTGACAAGTGCATTACTCGTAGAGCTCCTAGATCTAATTGGTTTCTTGTGCAGCGATTGTACATAATCCGAATAGACCATCCATTCGATTATGTAATCCCAATCCCGAAGCTCCCACTCAATCAAGCATATCTAATATCTTGATTAAGTTACATGCATTCATTCACTATGGACCATCCAAACGAATGAATCATGCTATTTGAGTCACAGTTGATCATATTAAGCAACGATTGCACAATCGGATTAGAAAAACGAAAAATTTCAGAATCTGGACCTCGGACCGTCCGTTCTGCATGTAGAACGGATGTTCCAGGCTTGGCAGAACGAGCGGTCTCGACTTCAGAAGTCAGAACGGACGTTCCACGATCACACCAGACGAAACGGACGGTCTGGAGTAGGCGGAACGAACAAGTCCAATTCAGACCTTCCGTTCCGATCCACCCAGTCCACCACCCCTGGACCGTCCGGTCTGGCATACCCATAACAGACGGTCTAGGGTACGTGATCAGATCACGTTCTTCTGCTTTCTCAGTCCCAATCTGATCTGAAACTCATCCGAATTCATCTGTAGACCCAAAATTCGAACTCCTGCACTCTATGCAACATGAAACATGCAATCTACCATAGATTCAATCATCAAACATGCATATAAATTAAAGCACACATGGATTCAAACGATTCAAATCCTAAAACATACGTGATTTTTTGGGTTTCCTGGGATCTCTAGAGCGAATCCTATTCCTAAAAGATCGATTCTAGAGTTTGCGCAGCGGATGTAAAACAAAAATTTAATAAACCCTAGAACCATGCTTCTTATGAATCGTAGAAAAGTAAGAACGCTTACCTCAATCGATCAGGGATCTGTATCAATTGAAGAACTCGTTTGATCACGAAAGGGAGGAAGAATACCTCGCCCTCTATACGTATCCACACCTCGGGATGGATTCCAACAGTTGAAACTTGTCTGCTAGGACCCGAATCTGCTATTCGGTTTTGTGCTTCGAGAAAATGGGACTTCGATCACTTTTCAAACCTCTTGGATCTCACCAAAAGTCTGTAGAAAAGTTGTCAAGTCGGCTTCCTCTTTAGGGTTTTTAATCTCCTTCTTATAAAATGATTCAACCCTAATTTCGGTTTAATTTTGAAAAAACCTGAAGGCCGGAACGGACGGTCCAGAAATGCATGTGGACCGTCCGTTCGAGTACGTAGAACGGACGGTCTGCCATTAGTGGACCGTCCGTTCCAGACCTTCTGGAATGGACAGTCCGTTCGGAACTTCCGGTCCGTCCGTTCCAGACCCTTTCGTCTTGGTTTTTTTGTCGTTTTCTCGTGCGTTTTGTCCTTCCCTGCGTGTGTGACCCTTTAGGCTCATTCGATATAGCAGTATAACCCGAAATCTCTATTCCGCATATACAAATCATAGGCGGTCTCTAGCTAGACACTATGATTACCTATCTCGAATAGAGTTTGTTCGTGATCTTACGAATGCCAGTGATGATTCCGGTTGATGATCCTTTTGTATCGCGATATCATATGTCAAACATAAGGCATGGATAAGCCACCTTATCTGATTCGACTGCTTTCTCATTCACCGAGTTTGACTGTCTGAAATAGACGACGTTCATCTATAGTGCGGCCACACATTTCTATAGTCTCGCTCACACGAGGGGCCCAGCGATATCTCTCTCTTTTACGAGAGGTACAACTCCCATCTTGACCATCTACAATCCAGCACATGATTCGTTTCGTACCTGATACACGCTTTTATAATCCTCCTATCACGCAGGACGTTTGACGTATTCAAAGCACGCAACTCCTCATGTTGGATTCCGTAGATATCTCAGGTCTTAGGATCCAATCTTGGAACCGCCATATGAGATTCAAGTCATGACGCTAGTCCATGTGACAATCTCATGCAGGTCAATCCAGTATTCCGTTCTCCAACGAATACTTATGATTGTGATCATATCCAATACCTATGATCATCTATATGATCAATAATCACACATCATACTAGTCTTGGTATATCATTATTCCCACAATGATACAGGACTAGGGAGTTTAGTATTGTTCATAACAATACATGGATTTCATAACACATAAGTATGCACAATATGTAATGAATAAAACACTCATCCATCCATAAATAGACCGAAAGTGTCAATACATCAAATGCATCTAAACAAAGTTCGCATAACAGTACATCATAGAGCACTAAACCAACAATCTCCCACTTGCTCTAATCATGGACTGCTACACATCTAATGCCCATACCCCTAACATGACCCTCATGCTTCGATGAAGGGAGAGGCTTCGTCAACGGATCGGCAATATTGTCATATGTCGACACTCTGCAAATGTGCACGTCTCCTCTGTCTATGATCTCTCTGATAAGGTGAAATCATTTGAGTATGTGTTTGGATCGTTGATGGGATCTGGGTTCTTTCGCTTGTGCGATTGCTCCATTATTGTCGCAATATAGAGCAATGGGGCTATCAACACTAGGAATGACACCCAAGTCTCCAACAAACTTTATGATCCAAACAGCTTCCTTTGCTGCGTCCGACGGTCGCTTGCTTGGAACTCTTCCAGCTAACAGCGCCTCCGTTCAAGCAGAATGTTGGTTTAGTGCTCTATGATGTACTGTTTATGAGCTTTATTTAGATACATTTGATGTATTGATACTTTCTATGGTTTTATGAGAGTATTTGATTCATTGCATGTTGTTGCATACTAGATCTGTTATGAAATCCATGTATCATTATGAATGATACTAAACTCCCTAGTCTTGTGTCGTTATGGGAATGACGACATAATAAGACTAGTATGATGTGTGATTCATGATCATGGCGTTGATCATAGGTATTGGATACGGTCACGATCATAGGTATTCGTTGGAGAACATAATACTAGATTGACCCGCATGAGATTGCCACATGGACTAGTGTCATTACTTGAATCTCATATGGCGGTTCCATGATTCGATCCTAAGACCTGAGATATCTACAGAATCCAGCATGAGGAGTTGCGCGCTTTGAATACGTCAAACGTCCTGCGTAACAGGAGAACTATAAAGGCGTGTATCATGCACGAAACAAATCATGTGCTGGATTGTAGATAGTCAAGACGAGAATTTTACCTCTCGTAAAAGAGAGAGATATCGCTGGACCCCTAGTGTGAGCGAGACTGTAGAAATGTGTGGCCGCACTATAGACGAACGTCGTCTATTTCAGACAGTCGAACTCAGTGAACGAGAAAGCAGTCGAATCAGATAAGGTAGCTTGTCCATGCCTTATGTTCGACATATGATATCGCGATACAAATGGATTATCAACCGGAATCATCTATGGCTTTCGTAAGATCACGAACAAACTCTATTCGAGATAGGTAGTCATAGTGTCTTGCTAGAGACCGCCTATGACTTGAATATCCGGAATAGAGATTTCGGGTTATACTGCTATATCGAATGAGCTTACAGGGTCACACACGCAGGGAAGGATGAAACGCACGAGAAAACGACCGAAAAACCAAGACGGAAGGGTCTGGAACGGACGGACCAGAAGTCGGGAAGTGTTGGAACGGACGGTCCGCATTGATAGCAGACCGTCCGTTCTGGCTTGTCTGGAACGGACGATCCACGTGAGCAGACCGTCCGTTCTGGCTTGCTGGAA
>NW_010966402.1:53542-56370 GCF_000463585.1 Tarenaya hassleriana
CGGTCCACGTGTATTTCTGGACCGTCCGTTCCGGGTTTTGGGTTTTTCGAAAATTAGACCGAATTAGGGTTAAATCACCTTATAAGAAGGAGATTAAAACCCTAATCGTAAGAGAGACTTTTAGAGCCGTCTTTGGCAGAATACTAAGGGCTTTTGGTGAGATCCAAAAGATTCAAGAGTTTCCAAGTCTCGTTTTCTCGAAGCATCAAACCGAATAGCAGATTCGGGTCCTAGCAGACAAGTTCCAACCGTTGGAATCCATCCCGAGGTGTGGATACGTGTAGAGGGCGAGGTATTCTTCCTCCCTTTCGTGATCGGACGAGTTCTTCAGTTGATACAGGCCCCGGATCGATTGAGGTAAGTGTTCTAACGTTTCTACGATTCATAGAAGTATGGTTCTAGGGTTTATTAAATTTTTGTTTTACATCCGCTGCGCAAACCCTAGAATCGATCTCTTAGGAATAGGATTCGGTCTAGAGATCCCAGGAATTCCTTCAGTGGTATCAGAGCCTGGTTGCTCTGTTTTGATTTCGTAGAACCCAAACACGCACGTTTTAGGATTTGAATTATTTGAATCCATGTTTGCTATGAATTCTATGCATGTTTGATGATTGAATCTATGGTAGATTACATGTTTCATGTTGCATAGAGTGCAGGTTTGGGTCCACAGGTGAATTCGGATCGGTTTCGGGTCTGATCGGGGCTGAGAACGCCGGAGAACGTGATCTGATCAGTGGACGAACCCTAGACCGTCCGTTTTGGGTAAGCCAGACCGGACGGTCCGGGGTGGCGGACTGCATAGATCAGAACGGATGGTCCGCACTGGACCGTCCATTCCGTCTGCTGCAGACCGTCCATTCCGGCTAGTTGAGACCGTCTGTTCCGGCTTGTTCAGACTGTCCGTTCTGCTTGGTTTCAGCATGGAACGTCCGTTCCGACTACTGTAGTCGAGATAGTCCGTTCCGCCAAGCCTGGAACGTCCGTTCTATATCCAGAACGGACGGTCCGAGATCCAGATTCCAAAATTTTTCGTTTTCTAGGTCCGATTACGCAATCGTTGCTTAATCTGATCAACTGTGACTCAAATAGACATGATTTATTCTTATGGATGGTCCATAGTGAATGAATGCATGTAACTTAATCAAGATATTGGATATGCTTGATCGAGTGGGAGCTTCGAGATTGGGATTACATAATCGAATGGATGGTCTATTCGGATTATGTAATACATCTGATCAAGGAATAATTGTTGATCCTTGATATGTACAATCGTTGCACAGAAACTTGTTAGATCTAGGAGCTCTATGAGTAAAGCACTTGTCAAGGCCTCGATCGTACGTGTCATGGGCCATGCCAAAGCTGGGTATGCCGTATTATCTTGGTGAGGCAAGATGGTGAAATGGTGGTTCTCATAGCTTGAAAGTAGATGCTTCATCTAAGTGTGGTTTCGAAAATCCCTTATTTATGTAATGCTAAGCGTGTACCTTCCATTGCTAGAGCGCCTGTCAAGGCATCGATCGTCCGCAACACGGGTCATGCCAAAGTTGAGCGTGCCGGATTATCTTTGTGAGGCAGGGTGGGAAATCGTGGTTCCTACAGCTTGAATATGGTTTATCTTGGGTTAAGTTGTCAAGTTTTGACTTGAAATTTAATGGTACAGATGAGACAAGTATGCAATGATATTCGATATCATAGTCTCATAAAAGGTCTAAGAATCACATTGGATGTGATTGACATTAGATGTCTACCTAAATAACATAAGGCTGGGTGTAACAATTCATTCTTATGTGAAATACGGATCTTAGTCCCATAATGGAAATTTATTGTAGGGTTAATTTTCTTTATGGGAATATAGCTCATCTTTGCATCTGTGTTGTCATTGTTTGATGATGGACTAGCTGGTAGTAGATCATAGGTATGTAGACACTGATTGATGATGGACTAGCTGGTAGTAGATCATTGATAGAATCTGCATGTAGATGTGTTTTCGTTCTGTTTTGTCTTTTTCTGTAGGACATAGCGTTAACCGGTATTGTACCGAAGTTGACGATGCTGATATTTGGAAACGTGACTTCTAAATTGCGTAAGCAATTAGAGGACATGGACGATTCTTTGATAGTTGATCAGTAGAATGCGTCATTCCAAAAGAAAGCTGAGAGCCACAGAAAGAGTAATATGGTAGTTGTTGGAAAGAGTTTCAGCAAAAGGAAGAGTTCCAAGAGCAAGAGCAAGAGGAAAGTGACAAGCGTTGTCATTGAACCTAAGCCTAAGTCCAAAAAGGAAGAGAAATATTTCTGTCATGCAGTTGGGCATTGATACTGTGACACCCGTAACCCGTGTACAGTATACGGGTTGTGCCACATGGACGATATAAAATAAAATAATAAGTCGCGGAAGCAAAATCACGAAATCCAAAAACATTTTTAATAACCCGGAGTAAGCAGCGGAAAATACAACAGGCGATCAATATCGCAAAATAACACATGTCCGAATAGTTATAATTTAACCGTACAAAATGCGGGAAATACAAGTCTCGTAACCCAAAATGTAAATCCCGTACATGATGCTGCCTCTCTCAGGTCGTCATCTGCCGGATGCGTTAGGCGTAATCCTTGTGATCTGAAAAATGTAAACCACGAGGGCTAAGCACAACTGCTTAGTGAGTAGCCCCGGTTGAAACCGGTAAACCAGTTCTCAGCGAGAACGGTGTTAATTCGATAATTCACAACCAACAACAACAATGATATACATATATAATCACATCACATCAGTCACAAATATGTCAAACACAATCATACCCATATGACATCGCATCATAGGGTTAGCCA